>NC_137455.1:66791308-67071719 GCF_964235325.1 Thermobia domestica
ATCAACAGGAGAAAAGTAATGCATTCCAACAACCTAAACAAATAAAGAAAACAAAAGTCAAGAAAAGGCTTATTATGACAAAACTAATATTATCGTTGAAACATCTGAAGACATAAAATGGCTTCAACAGTAATTCCTATAGCATTACTAGTATTTTATTTTTGTACAATTACGAATTTAAACAATTATGGGAGATACACAGAGTGAAAAAGTGCATGAATGGACCGGGACTCGAACCTGGAATCTTCTGCGTACCGTGCCGATGCGTTAACCAGTACGTTACTCAGTCCGCTCCTAGAAAAGTTATACACACACTCATTCTTTAAGTCGGCATTCTTTCACTCAGACCATATGGCTTGTACCACAAACTACATGTTGTGCTTGGACAATCTAATGTCCTGAATGTTGTCATGCACTTTTTCACTCTTTGTGTAACATTGAATTAACACCTATAGAGAAGCTGGAATGTTAAAAATCGAAATCGGTTGTTTCCTCCATTAGTTAATTATGAAACCCTTTTATTTTCACAGTTTGTCCCTCTTAGCTAATATTTGAAAGTAAATTTTACTGTTTTACTGGCTTACTTTTGGGTTGTTATTTGATTGTGGAATTATTTTCTTCCCGAAGTAGCAAGAGTGAACCAGAATGAACACTTCCGGTATTTGTTGTTGTTTTGACTTCACTGAAGTCTTGAATGCTGGTAAAGGAACAATGGGCATTCGATCATCTACAAGGACGAATGTACGAGAGAATCTCTTGAGAATGATTTATACACTATAACGAAGGCAAAATTGGTTCTACTGTTTCAAACTCACATTGGCTCAATTCTTTATATTCCCCAATACTGACAAAGACACCATATGTTTGTTTATCCTGAGGTGATATAGCAGAGAAATAGTTGACAACTGATGTCCAGTGAGAAGAGATGCAGAAACTGTCACGCTACAACGTTTACACATGTTCGATACTGCACCCAGTTTTTGTACTTTCCCCACTGCATACAAATGTAAGGTTCCGTTTTGCTCAATGTTCATCATCTCCGCCAATCCACAGGTTTTGCAGGCATCAGCGTTTTACATGCTCCTCCTTTAAGCCTGGTGATTTTCCCGACCTTGGCGTCTGAGTAAAACAGAAAGGTCAAATTTGCTCTTAAAGCGTAGAAACCTATGTCGGGTGGCGATTCTACAAGATCTTCATTGGCATTCTGATGCTTGCTTTGGTTTTGGTAACACTCAAATCCTCGATCGAACTTTAGTCTCTTTAGAACTAATAGTTCACTTGTCTGCATTACAATATGGAAAATCAAAACATGTACAATACAATGAACACTGGTAGACTACTAATTAATAAATCGCGGTGCACATCTACCATGAAATCGAACGACACTAAAATCCTCTTTTTTTTCGTACTCAGTTCTTTAATTACCTATGTAATATATTATCCATATAATAATAATAATAATAATAATAATAATAATAATAATAATAATAATAATAATAATAATAATAATAATAATAATAATAATAAAACGACTGCTCTTCCATGATTTCGGAAAACGAACACCTTACTTTTTCGTGGTTCCCTATGTCGATTCCGGCCATTGATGGGCTAAACCAGTTTATTCTTATACGTTAGACTAACAAAAATTTAAAGTTATGTTGTCGGGTATTCTCTAAATCATGGCATGTCTCAGGTCATAACTCGGACAGAAACCGCACCCGTGCCAGCAATGCTTACATTATAGTCCTTTGTTTTTTCTTCCTAATTGATAAAATATTTGTGCTGAGTTGTAGATTACACAAACAAATCTTCCTCATTCTTTAGTAGTTTTAGAATCTGGGATTACTCTGTATGTTTGTGAATCTCTTCCCCGTACAGAAATGGATTCTTTTGTGTTCATGTCGGCATGGTCGTCTTCAAAACGTAAAAACAAGGGAAACTCGAGATCACACTGATTATACACTTGTCATACGGTCTTAGTCACTCTCACACTCATTTGTACTATCATTCATTCATCGGATTACATTCGACGCTCGCGATAACCAGTTTCCATCTTCGCAGAGATCAGCATAGTAACTATCATTGTAGAGATTTGTTCCTAAGTCTCTACCTTACATTCACTCACAAAGATCTTACAAATTGACTTACATGAATTAATCTTTTTCTTTTATATAATATCCATTAATTTATTTCTTTCAATTAACCGCCCACAAACTGTATACGCTGTACCATAAATTCGCGAAAGTCTCGACCACTATTAAGTTATGAGCTACCAGGGTTGGCTGGTTTAAACCAGCTATTAAAAAAAAAAACCGAAAAATGTTCGTAAAGGTGTAAGTGTTAGTAAAATCTTGATGAACACACATTTGTGGGTTATCACGTTTCACTCCCGCATATTATTCGTATTATATTCAGACCTAATTCCCCATTTATTACTCAAAGAGATTATACTACTATAGCAGTTTCTGCTTTTTAAAATATAAATTTATGAATGTTTCTTCTGTGATTTTTTTTTTTTTTTTTTTTGTTTATAGTTTATTATTATTGTTATGCAATTGCAATCAAATTTTAAATATTGTTTCCTTTTAATAATGTTGACTATTGATAAAATACATCGAAATACCGTACTTTTTTGGGGGGGAGGGGGTCATACAAACCCCACGAGAGGCATTTATTGAAATCAGAAGTATCGTTGGTAGTATTTATATATAAATGGGTCAGAGCCAAAGTGGACTCAAATAATTCGTATCATTATTCACTTTTCTTACTGACATGCAAATTACGTCGTTGTAGTTCTTTAACTTGTACTACTAAAGTCGTCGTGAACAAACTTGGACTATCACAGTATTTTGAAAATGTCCACATGTAATTCTTTATAGTGGTTTCAATTGTGCAACTGTTTATCTTCTTGTCCTTCTGAGACTCTTGACAATTATATTAACAAGTATGTAAAGATCAGTACAACGTATTTTTATCATGAGTCCTTTGTGAGTCGGCAGACGTATCGCATTTGTGGCCAATTAGTCCCGGTTTCGAGTTCAAATAGAGGAAAATTTATCTCAGATGTAAGGCGAGAAGCGGTTTGGATTCCGCTTTAAGGTTATGTAGCCCCTTCCAACATAACCCGGTTTTTACATAATAACGCCACGGCGAAACAAACTTATTTTTTCTGTTCATATGTGATATAAATGCATAGAGCAAATTATTTAAACCAAAAAAAAAAAAAGGTTTAAACAAAAAAAGTTGTTTTTTTTTTTTTTTTTTTTTTTTTTTGTTTTTGTTTTTTCAGTTAAAACCATGGTTTTTGCCAACCTTGTAAGCTACACAATTTTACTTTTAAAAAAATCAAAATTTTGGTTCTCTACTTTACGACAATGCAATCGGATGAAATTATATCTATGTCCCTGTGAGAAACGATACCTCCATACAAAAATTAGAATATTACATGCTCTAGAAATAACCAAGACATATTTCCGTAATATGGAAAGCATCTGTAAAAGCATGATATCAGAGGATGATCGTTTTCGGGACACAGTGCGAATATGTTACGATCTTCTATAAGAAAACATATACTCATATATAGCACAACGTAATATACTTACTTTATCCGGTCGTTTACTAGCAGCTGCTATTTTACCAATTGGCAAGGCACTCGTATTAGAAGCAAATACACAATGAGGAGGAATAACTGCTTCCACTTCTTTCAGAACATTATGTTTTAAAGCAAGATCTTCAAATACAGCCTCAATTACTATATCACATTGAGCAAAATTAGAATACGTAAGCGTAGGATCCAGATTGGCTAAAAACCGATCTCTCTCAAATCTGCAAAATACATCATAAGAGGAAAGCTTATTTCCATCCATTGTACAGAGAGGTACTTTATATGTATACTATTCATATTATTGGAAATTAGAATTTAAATTACTACATGATAACAGCTTCGTAATATATTTAAGAACAAATCAGGAATTCAAAGGATTTAAAGGAATGACTAATTCGACGTAAAAGTACAGTTTTGACATTGATACATTGATAAGAGAAAAGGTTTTACAATCAAATTAATTTCAGTTACAAAACAAGTGTTGATAGTTTCTCATGTCGTTTTTAATAGGAGGAAAAAATACTAACATTTAGCTAGATCAATTACTAGCTTAGTATTATACAATGAAGTGATCGTTACTTTCAAGTATTGTCAATTTCTGAAACTTTGTTCTAACTTAGTGTTGTAACGTCCCTTAACACTACGCATTTTGTTTTCCAAGATTCCTCTCCACATAATACTACCGGTACTTTGTTAATCAATAGAAAAGTATTTTTATAGATAGCGGGAACGCGATATCTTTGGTAAAACTAGACAAAACTATTCCACCCCTAAAATAAAGGAAAAATGTGACTACATTGTGTCCAAGCTCTAATTTTACTTTGCCGTTTTTGGCGGAAGGCTAAAAAGGAAGTTCATTCATCACTTCAACAACAGTATATTTATTTATAAATCATAATCACGAAGTGTATGGAACAATGTTTTAAACAAAATAAAAACCGATCCATAGATTCGAACTCTTAATAGTTGTTTTTGCTGGAGGGTTAGCGATTCTACTCTATGTGTACGCTAATCTGTTAGCTATCGCCCTGTGTCTGTTTTCGCTGAAGGAGACTAGAGCTGAAACACAGTTGGATCAAGTCTGTATCATCCCTCACACAAACTTTCCCAAGACCGCCGAGTGTGCATGACTACCAAGGCCCCAACGCTCTTTCAATAACGGGAACCCATAAAACTCAAGGAGATTTCACAGGAATGTCTGTAAAAGGGATTGCATAATATCTCAGTTTCATATGCCATCCACTCCATGTACATCACCACTGACTTTCTTCTATGATTGGACGCCCTACCCTTGTGAATGTAAACACGAGATATGGCGCTGCCATTTAGAAATGGAATACCATGGAAGAATAGAGACTCCAAAATGTTTTGCACTCTAGTAATGTGCTATATTGATTTAGCCTTTTTGTCCATTCTGCGTAGTGTTAAGTTTGACATGATGGAAGTAGCCACTAATAGTCACAAAGCTGGTAGAAAACGTACCCAGTCACAGGCACGTATGCAGGAATTTGTTTCGGAAGGGGTCTAAAGCTTTTGGCTGTGTCTAATTCAATATGAGGATAAATTAAAATCTGTAAAATCATCTCTAAAATCGAGAAAAGTCAGGATTTCGGGGGGAGAGGGGAGGGAAGAAAAGGTCCGAACTCACGTACGTCCTTGCCCAATCAGAACCGATCTCTCGAATCACGGGCACGACAGTAAATGGTACTCTTTTCATCACATTCTGACACAATTATGCCTCGTCCAGAGTCAACAGGAACTTCCATCAATCCCCTGTGCTATGAGATTGGATCCCTACAGCTTTCTTTCGACTGTAGGACAGAACATGACTAGAGTCTTCAGCTTCTTTACCAAATGTAAATCTTCCACAATTATGCGATTTATGGGCGTGGCGGAACGCTGTATTGTCATCGCTGTATTGTCAGACTGTGGGTTTTCACGTTGCACTACATCGGGGGTACACCCGGGCCTCCGATATCTCCTATGCCCAATATTGGAGGGGCTAGTAACAATAGGGATGCTAGTTTCATTGCGATTCAACACAGTGTCGATTCCTTCCTTTCAATCACGGAAACCTCTTGTAATACACCGTTATCTGACTACAAATATAGCCAATGTCAAAAGGGGACAAATCTAACCACCCCGAAAGGACATTAATTTTCAGAGCCAAATAGTCATTCATACATACAACAGCCGTAATCCCTGCAAGTTAACACAGCACTGCAGCGAAGTTTCTGCATAACTTTTTGGGCATGTTTACGTGTGCTGCTACCTAGCGATCGAATTCATTACCATAAACCAGAACCTACCTTCTGTAATGATTCTGTTGGTACGAAAAATATATTTTATTATAGACACAAGAAGTAAAATTTTACGCGATAAACTACACGTAATACAAAAAATTCAAACTTACGATGTGATTCTTTTTCTTTTCACTGCCGAATCCAATCCAGTCTGAATCTGATTTTGACCTCGGCCAATTCCTTTTACACTTGTATCCTTAAGGATAACCTTATAACCTTTATCTATAGATACCTGAGCAATACCAGCTCCCATTAGACCAGCACCAAGTACTCCAATAGTTCTGTAACAAAAAGAAAGTACATATATTCATTAATATTCTTTATGAAATTATGAACAGAAATAGGTAAATGAATATAAAATGTTGTGCAAGAATTTTGCATTTAAGAAATCTTTATTACCAAATATTTCGGAAAACACCTATACGTACTGCAGACAACAAATTGCGATTATTTTCGTCGTGATTACTATATTTTTGTACTTTGATTACTATGTCTAAAACAACCATAAAATGTTTGTACCAAGAGTATTTTATATAAAATTTTTCATGGCACCAACGAAACAGAAATAAGTATCTAAAGTATCCAATGATGTACTTCTGACAAATGGATTACATACTTTTTTCAAAAATCACAATTTCACAATTTTATTAATTGTTTAACTTTTAAGGGTTATTTAAAATAAATTGTATCTTATATATAAATTGATGTTTTCTACTGCACAATAGAACAGTGTTTTTCAATCTGATGTTAACGTAGCAATAAAAAGGAAAACTGCTTTTTAAGTATTTATTTGTCTATTTACGAGAGTGATTCAGAAAGTAATGCCTCCAAGTCCACTACTTGAAAAAATGTTCTGTAAATATTATGAACTGTTTATCATTAATGCACTGATGTTTAAGTTGTAGAATGTCACTTGTTTCATCTTCTCGTTCCAGAGTAATGGAGCAATCCATGGCATCCAGTGGTAACGTCCAGTTCAAACAGCGGACTGTCACTGAATTTCTGATTGCGGAAGGTTGTGCGCCCAGAAACACCCATCGCCAGCGACGAGTCGTGGATACATCTTTAGAAACAGGAAACGAAGCGTCAGACGATGGAATACCGCCACATCTCCTCTCCTCCGTTATATATATATATATATATATATATATATATATATATATATATATATATATATATATATATATATATATATATATATATATAAACTCACATTGTCCCATCTGCTGGCAAAGTGTTGTTGACATTGTGCCTCTTCCTGCCTATAGTCCGGATCTTGCGCCCTGCGAGTTTTGGCTCTTTCCCGCACTTAATGATCACCTTAAAGACCAATGCTACAGTCGTGACACGGAGGTGGAAGCAGGAATTCGGCAGTGGTGTCGCCAGCAGCCACCACAATTCTTCGCCAAAGCATGAAAAATCTTGTTTCTAGTTGGCGCAAGTGTGCTGCTCGTAATGGGAACTATGTTGAAAAATGATGCCACCATTTGTAGCTGACACTGCAAGCTTTCCACTGATATCTGTATCGGTGGTATCTGCCAAACACAAAGTTATCACCTTAGAGGCATTACTTTCTGAATCGCCCTCGTACTTAAATTGCTCTGCATGTTAAAACAATACATATTATAGAATTTATCACTCGACGTTATGTTTAACAAATAAATAAATAAATAAATAAATAAAAAAATATAAAATAAAATAAATAAATAAATCATTTCATGCTTGATGGTACGGAATCATTTTCTTTAGCGCCCGTACGGAATACACTGCTATGTATTGTATGTGATACAGTATGAGATAAAGACAACTTGTATGCTCGGGGCAAAGTGCAGAAGAATATGGCCTCCGTATAAGCGGTGAGAAGTAAAAACAAGATAATTTTAAGAAACCACGTCAATTACTGGCCTGGATTCAGAATTAACTGCAGACAGGTAAATTTAAGAAATTACTAAAGGAAGAGGAAGGAGAGATTTCCCAAAGGGCGAAACACTTGAAATGGAATCGAAACATACTTTAAAAAATCTAAAATGTTGTTATATAACACGTACTCATAATAATCTATGATGATAGTGAAAGCAGAGTAAAGCAGAATCCAAAGATGAAATTCCTAAGAAGTATTTCCAGAAAGACAAGAACATATCGAATAAGAAATTAAATCTTCAGGGAGACACTCAGCCAAGAATGCCCAACAAAGAGCAGAAAAATATAGGCTACGCTAAATACAAATGAAAGTATAATTACCTAAGGAGTTCCTACACAGGAAAATAGCTAGGTGAAGACCGAAAAATGGTTGAATGAAAGCAATCGTTGGATAGGCCTCGTACACGCAGATATTACAGAAAGCTGGAATCGGGAAGTTATGATAGGTAAAAAAAAAAAGTAGCGCTTCAAAAGCAAATTATGTAAAACCTTTACGTTTTTCAAACTGCTAACGCGATTTGGTTTAAAACAGAGAAGGCTGATCTTCACATAGTATTCAAAAGAGTAACTTACCGTCATTTAAAAATAATCGAGAAGTTTTAGGCATCATCTATCGTAAAAAGTGAGAGATTACAAATCGCTACTCGCTTGCCAATGGTATTCATTTTGAAACCTCAACTATTTGTTTAAAACATAGTGGCAGAATTCTAGTTGTATTTTACTATACCACCAGGTTCTAATGTGATTGGTCTTTGACTCTTGTCTTTGGTGTGTTCAGGGTCTCTAGCAAATTTCTCTCAGCAATTTCCTGACTTTTTCCCCACTTTCCCCGACCATTTCCATATTTTCCCCGATCTTTCCTAAGAAAAAAAATCGTACGTAAAGTTAAAAAAAGTTAAAATGTAATGAAAAAGTGAGCAAACTTTACAAGTTTCTCCTTATTCATGTATGAAATGAAGTAATCTAATCACGCAATTTCTTCATCTCTTCTTCTATTGTAGCAACTACTTCTGACAATTGATTTACAATTTTCTGTTTCTTTGCTTCAAGTTCATTTAAGTCTGTTGTGCTTTTCTTTTTTTCAGCGGCCCTGCAATCTTTCTTTGAAATCACTTTCCTGTGATGTTCTTCGACTTCCTTGAGACGCGCGTATGCATTTCTCATTGATCGTATCATCTGTTTTGGAATAAGCAGGACCTATACGCCACCAGCTACATTGACAGCATCATACAACACACGCTGCGCCACTAAAGAATCCTCAGACAAAATTTCTACTATTTCTTTGTTTACGAAAAAAAAAAAAAAAAACTTTCTAAAGCTGCATTACCATGTGAAAGAATTAGACAGATCTTTACTATCTTGCAGATATATATATCCTTTGGTGATGAGACATTCATCCAAAAGTCATCAAATCTGTGTTCACTTCTTTTGTAAGACTCCATTTTCTCTCACACATGTATCTGACCTACTAGAGCCTTGTATTCTCTGTTTGCCTTTTCTACATCGGACCCTGAGATAGAGACCTGCACGGGCCGAATTTTTCGGCCCGAGCCCAATCCAGCCCGAATGTACGCAGGCCCGGCCCAGCCCGGGCCCGAAAAGTTTTGGAGATTTTCGGCCCGAGCCCGATATGTTTTTTAAAATTCTTGGCCTAAGCCCGGCCCGGGCCCGATAAATTTTCGAAGTTTCATTTTGTAACATTTTTCACGGGCACACTTCTTCAACGTTTGCCTTTATTCTAATTATCGTTTAACGATAATTATTAAAGAATTGCAATTAATCGGCCCAAGCCCGGCCCGGCCCAAAGAAATAATAAGAGTCGGCCCGCCCAAGCCCGGCCCGTGCAGGTCTCTACCCTGAGACACAATTACTCTGCACTAAAATTTCGAACGTTGCTCTCATTTGTTCAACAGTTTCTTACTGTGAATGAGCAACGGCGAAGGGATAAGGAAACGTTAGTGCTTTTGTAAGGAAATACTTTAGCGGAGAACTCTGCTGCAGCTTGGAAATCAAATGCTGATAGCATTCATGAACTTGTTTACGAAAACACAGCGTCTCCTTTTCACTAACCTCTGTACATTTCCTCTGTGCTAATCTAGTTGCATACCCAAGTCCTCTTCCATTGATAGGTACTAAATTAAATATAGATATTTTCACATTTCCGCATAACATCAATCTCATTGATACTCTTCCTGTTCATCGTTTCTTTTTTAACGGTGCGTGACCTGAGTGACGCTGCCATGTAAAAATGGAGTCATGGGAGGGTCTGACAGATATTCGGTCAAGAAAAGCTCACAGTCCTCAGCAAGGGATTGAAAAAAACGCTAATTTTGCAAGAAGAACTTGTCGTCCAAACTTCCAGCTACTATTCTGAAACTGTTACAGTTGGGCTCTTTGTTCCCTCAACAGTCTCAACATACTTTCTCACATCTGGTAATATTTCTTGGCTTAGCTTTGCTACTTTAGCATTTTCTACCCACCGAATGTGGCAAAAATTTCAGAATACTTAGCACGTCTTGCTGGTACAATTCCGAACAACTTATACAAGGCTCTAACAAAAGAAATCAAATCCCATCCAGTTTTTTGTAAACCAGTCTTAAAACCACCGTGAACAACGTGAAGACCACACGAGCCAAGTTCAAGAAGCCGTGGAGCATCTGTACCAAGGTTAGCACAACGTTCCTCTTTAATTAGCCTTAAAAATGCCAAGTTTACGTTTGGCCCATCCATTGAAATTTGCAGAAGCTTAGATGGTTCAAGCGACTGCAATACATTTTGCAAACCATGTTGTAGGTCTGTATCTGCACTATGGTCCGTTAAAACAGAATTCAAATACCGTGTTTTGACTGTTGTTGCTGTCTTCCCAGAAGCGTACATTCACATCCATTTGAGTCCTTTTCGCAACAGGATTTAAATCTTCATCAAATCCAACGACATAATGTTCGCATTCTTGCAACGAGGACTTAAGTTCATGTTGAAAATATGGACACAATCCACACACGATGATATATATCACTTTGTCCTTGTGCAATTTCATCTCGCTAGCAATTGCACTGTCTGGAAACATCCTAGTAATAAGAAGAACACTATTTTCAGCACTTCGTAAAAAGTTGTGGTTCATCACCGCGTTTATAAATCACAAAATCTCTGTCTCTGTAACACTAGCCTTCAGTTTATATTTGTTCAGGGTCGAAGTACTAGTGGAAGAGCATGTTTCACTTGATGCGCATGGAAAAGGATCAGTGCCGATGCCAGGTATATCTACACGTGATGCTGATGCAGAACTTTCTTTAGGTTTTGTTGGGAAATGATACGTCGCTGCAAAAGTCTTCTGTCGAGTTGGTGCAAGGTTTTAATGCTTCTTGCTCTATGAATGACTAGCAAGAGCAGTACGTTCCATGGTGCCAAACGTTCGTAGTATTACACCACACACATTCTGCAGTTAATTTTGTCTTCCCTTCTTTTACCCAGTGAAATTCATCTTTCCACTTTTCTTTAAATTAGTTGACGGCATGGTTTATGTTAGAATTCGAAAATACAAAAGATAAATAATGGCAGCACTACACGACTATGTTCGATGATAGTTAAGACGTGTGCCTATGTAGGAAAAGTAAACACGTAGAATCAACGATTGAAAATTGAGTCACGTCCAAACTAACTTTACCATAAAGAAAAAATTAAATATCTTCTAAGAATATTAAGAACTTGAGCCAAGCAATGGTTACTAAAAGAATTTCTAAACTTTACGCCGGTTGAACATTTTCGTAAGAGACGCCAATTCTTACGAGACGCCGATTCTTAAATTTCTTGGTTTACCTTAGTATGTTCATGCAGAAAATGCCAACTCCGATACACGTCCGACGTCTTCAATTTCACTTTCAGTTATGGCTGTTGTTCCCGCTAACTTTGACGAGGTACACAAAATATTTCGAAGATTCTAAAATATTCTTCCTCAATTTTCATAAATTTTCATTCGCTCCCTCTCGCACAGGGGTTGTTTCCTCGCGATTTCATTTGCTACCGTTTGGAAATTTTCTAATCAACAGTTATCCGCCCAATTTTCTACAGTGTACTTTTATTCTTATTCTTTTTCTTTCTATCGAATCCTAAGATGATTATAGACAGATGTTATATTTTACGAATGAAATTATGTTTAATAGAACAAACTTACCAACCTCCTACATCATAGACACAACCATTTTTAACCAAACGTGTACTACAAACAAATGACTAACGAGTTGCGTTCTAAACAAAAGAATGGCGAAATGGGATTTTGTGAATGATCATATTGGAATTTTCAAATCTAAATGCTGTGACACAAAGTGTTCACCTCAAGCAAATAAGCACAATAATAGTCCAAAACGTAAATTCAAATTTCCCGACTTTTTTCGCAAAATCCCGATTTCCCGACCATTTTTTTAAATTTAAGATAAATTCCCGACTTTCCTGTTTTCCCGACTGCTTGACACCCTGTGTGTTGGAAAACTGCCATAGACTGGACCATTGATTTATATAATTACATATTACTGCATACCCTACTTATTTTTCAACCAGCTTTGGTAAACCGTCTTGAAAGCACCATTAAGAATATGTAACGATCATGTTCCGATTTCCAAGAGCAGTGGAACCATTACCATATTCTCTACTCAGAAAGATCTTCAAATCGCTCAGAAATTTCAAATTAACATGGAGGCCATCAAGAGAAACTTGTAGTAACTTAGAATTATCGAGACCCTTTTCCTTAAAAGTGCTTAAAATGCACTTAGCAAATCTTGGGCAGTAGAATGACCAACGAACACTGACATTAAATGTTGCGTCCACACCGTTTTTTCACTGTCACAGAAACGAACTACTGCGTAAATCATGAGGTAATGCTAGCTATATATACGGACCCAATCCAAAAGTAGTAACAATTTATTTTGCCTTTGAGTAACTGAATATTTTAACGCAATTTAACAATCAGGAAACACTGAAGGAAACAACTCGATGGCAACAGCTTAGCTTCTGGCACACGAATATGTAACCTTATTTGAGGTACAAATTACGTATTTCATCACTTGATCTTTATGTATTTGTTCAATACACCATTGTTTTCTGCTGGGCTAGTAGTATTGTCACTCTTTTCCGTAACAATAGGTTCTGATTAAGATGTGCCAGTCACCTGTTCCATAGAAGCAGAAAATTTGGTACTAGTAGCACATGAAGACTCTACAATACTGGAATTGGAACACTATGCATTAACAGCTTTTTAATGTTTTGTTTTTCTTTTCCTTCTTCTTTTCTCACGAGACTTCAACGAGCCAGTTATATTTGAAACGTTAAATTTAGTTTTACATAGTCTGCATCCTGCCTTAAATGAATCTTTAACCTTAATAGCCCATTTACCTAGGTCTTTCCATGATTCTAGAAATGTAGTTTTGCTTTTCCCAATTTTAAAATCTGAAAAGTCAAGTATTGGTATCTTGATCAATATATGTAAATCAAAATGAAAGAAAGGCTTTCTATACTACATGCGATGTACCTGTAACAATAAGCATGTTTCCAATTGAGACAAAGTATCGAAAGAAATTTCACCTGAAGACTTTCGAGATCTGTGGGAACTCTGTCACAGGAATGAGAAAAGAAATAAGAAATAAAAGAAGCCTGTAAGAAACAAGTGAAAGCAGTGACAGATTCAGCTCAAGTATCCCTGTGGTCGCCATCCACTTATTCAACACTTAAGCCTCTAAAGAAGGTGGATATATGTAGTAAAAATTGAAACTGAGAAAAATTCAGGTTTCTGATTAATTCCAAGTACAAAAGTAAATTCCAGATTTTGTAAGTCAGTAGACATACAGTACATTAGACATGGACCTATAGCTTAAGGCGGAATCCGAACAACCATAATGCATTTAATGGTTTTCCATTGGGAATCGAACTCAGGCACATGCACCACAGGCGCGCGCGCGCTAGCCACTTCCAGAGGAAGAGCTCTTTTCTTGTTGTATCACATTTTATTCCTCCACCTCAGGTAATTTTATAGCCCTTCCGACGTACTGTGGAGTTGGAGAAAAGATCCTGTAATATTCCTATGGAAAATGGGTTCAGATCGAATTCGATAAAATTAATATATGCTGTAGTTTTTGAAATCATCGAAAGTTCCAAGAGGAACTTTTTTTCTTTGCTTTGCTTCTTAACTGTCTGTCAAAATGCAGGCTTAAAACCTCAAAGTATTTTTTTAAAAGTTCACAGCAAAACAACTCAATTTTGGATCTGTGTCTATTGGAATTCAGAAAAACCCGTGTAACGTGGGTTCCTGTCACCACGGCATGGCGCGTCCTCAGGTTGCGGATCGAGGAGAAGGCCTCTAGATATAGAGGTTAGCTGCGAATATACTGAATAAGCAGTCGCGGACAGCCGACTAGGAGTGGTCCTCCAGCTTGGGAGTTTCGCTACGGCTAGCAACCTCATCCTGTATATATATATATATATATATATATATATATATATATATATATATATATATAAAACTTGTTCAGAAATATTCACAAAAGCCTCGGACAAGGACTGATAACTTGGCACGACCTCAGCAAAAGAAAATGGACATGAGATTTGGAACATGGAATATTAGGAGTCTTTATAGGGCAGGCGCGTTAAAATCTGTAACGAGTGAGTTAGAGAAATACAGGATGGACGTAGTAGGAGTTCAGAAAGTTAGGTGGGAAGGAAATGGATCTATGGATTCCGGAAATTTTACGTTCTTTTACGGGAAAGGAAATAAAAATCACCAGTTAGGAACAGGGTTTTTCGTTCATAAACGTATATTACCAGCAATTAAACGGGTTGAATTTGTTACTGACAGACTTTCTTTTATTACTCTTAAGGGACGGTGGTGTGATATTGTTTTAAATGTACATGCCCCAACTGAAGATAAGGATGACGATATAAAAGACCGACGGATATTTGACCAACTCCCGCGATACCATATGAAAATTCTATTAGGGGATTTCAATGCGAAGGTAGGACGAGAGGATATTTTCAAACCGATTATAGGGAACGAAAGTCTGCATAAGGAAAGTAATGACAACGGTGTTAGACTCGTGAACTTTGCAACATCCAAAAACCTAATCGTGAAGAGTACAAAATTCCCACATCGGGACGTTCATAAATACACTTGGACATCACCAGACAGGAAAACACATAATCAAATTGATCAAGTTTTAGTAGATAGAAGGCAATCTAGCATAATTGATGTCCGGTCGTTTAGAGGGGCTGATTGTAACACTGACCACTACCTGGTAGCAGCGATAATACGAGAGAGGTTATCGTTGAATAAAGGTAATATTCATTGTCCGGAAACGGAGAGATTCAATTTAAAGAAATTAGAAGAGAGTCAGGTAAGAGAGAAATACCAGATTGAAGTTTCGAATAGATTTACGGCTTTAGAAGATTCGGAGTGCACTAGTGTTGAGGATACCTGGATTGAAATTAGAGATAGCATTAAAATTTCAGCCAAAGAAAAATTGGGACACGCGGAAATACGTAGGAACAAACCATGGAATGCATAAAACTAGCAGAGAAGAGAAAACAGGCAAAATTACGCTGGCTACAAAATCCGAATGAAATGACTACACAAAATTTCGCAGATATCAGGCGGGAAACTTCCAAAACTTTTAGAACAAAGAAACGCGATTTTCTGAAAGCTAAAATTAAGGAACTTGAAGATAATAGTAGAAATAAAAACATCCGCAACATGTATAAGGGAATCAACGAATTTAATAAAGGCTATCAACCTCGTGCTTATATATTAAAGAAATCTGACGGAACAGTTCTCACTGACACGGATAGCATCTTAAATAGATGGAAAGATTTCTTTGACGATTTGCTTAACACGCAACCAAAAACGAGTGTGCGTGGAGAAAAGGAGATACACACCGCAGAACCTTATATACCAGAACCCAACCGAATAGAAGCAGAAATCGCTACAAAGAAATTAAAGAAACACAAATCTCCGGGTGTAGATGAAATTCCGGCTGAGTTAATTTTAGCTGGAGGCGAAAAATTGTGGAACAAGATACACAAACTCATTCTCCTTATCTGGAACAAGGAAGAATTGCCACAAGAGTGGAAAGAATCAATCATTGTTCCAATTCACAAGAAAGGCGACAAAACTGACTCTAATAATTATCGAGGCATTTCTCTTCTGTCAACATCCTATAAAATCCTTTCAAATATTCAATTAGCAAGACTGACCCCATACGCAGATGAAATTATTGGAGATTATCAGTGCGGATTTAGACGAAATCGATCAACTATCGACCAAATATTTACCATTCACCAAATACTCGAAAAAAAAAAAAAAAAAAAAAAAAAAAAAGTGGGAATACAATATCCCGGTACATCAACTATTAATTGATTTTAGAAAGGCGTACGACTCGGTTAGGAGAGAAACATTATACAACGTTCTTACAGAACTTGGAATACCGAGAAAGCTAATTAGATTAATTAACATATATATTATATTAAGAAAGTTTTATTGAAAATTTATTTTTATTGTTTACCTTTCGTTTTCTTTCTTTTTTTCTAGAGAAAGAGTTGCGAGTCTTTGCTCCTCCTTGAAGTTAGTTAATTGTATTCAGGGACTAGACATATTTGGGCCCTTCTGTGTCTCGCTCGCTGGCACGTCCTCGCGCCTCTCTTTTCATTCCTTTTTCGCACGGTAATATATACCATAAAGGCTCTGAACCCACCAGATTTTTTCTGAAAAGACGGACCTCCCACGACGAAATAATCCCTACAAATTTGTTGCTGAAGTTCGACTAAACAGAGCCAGTACAGAAATTCTGTTGGGACTCCAACTCTGTACATTCTCCGCAGAGGAGCCTTTGTTCAATTCCTATTTTAATATATCCAATTAATTGTTTTTATTCATTATTAGGAAGAGGATTAAGTGAAAACATCCTCTAGACTCTTTCTGCAAAGTTTATCTATTAATTTAGTAGAGGTTTGTAGAACATTTTGGTAGCATGATTAGTATTGTGAAGAACATTATGTGAACAATAATGTACTGTATGTGTATTGTTATTGAAATTCAGTATTTGTGGAACTCTTGATGCCTTTTGAAAATAATCAACAGCAGTTTACTTTCGCCCGTTTAAGAAAGAGGAAAAAAAATCAGTAAGAAATATTGATTATCATTATTGTATTATAAAATTAAGATGTAAGAATCAGAAATTTTTAAAGCATTTTAATATATATGTACGTAATAAGAGTTTTTAGTTACAAGGCTGCAGTGATACGCTATCGGGTACTATTTTATTGTTAATAATAATAATAATAATAATAATAATAATAATAATAATAATAATAATAATAATAATAATATTATTATTATTATTATTATTATATCATCCTAGCAGGTATCAAACTTTTTAATTATTATGAATGTGAATTCCTTTATTTTTAGAAATAAGACGCTGATTGAAAGTGACTATGTTTGTGACTCTTAATCTCCTGAGATCCGATCTCGATCAAATTTTCAACGTAGATGCGGTTCTGGCCTGGGAGTGTTTTTAGCTATTTACTTTGACAGTAGATCTTAGAGGAGGGGGGAAGGAGGAAGGGAAATACATGAAAATTAATAAAACTTAATAACTCTTCAACCATCCAACCGATCTCGATCAAACTTTCAACATAGATAAGGTTCGATCCTGAAATGTTTTCTTTACTTCACATTTACAGTGCAACGAAGGGGAAGGGGAGATATATGTGTCAAAAAAGTAAAAATAAAAGTAACTGTTTTTGTGACTTCATCACGCTTAAACCATCCGGCCGATTTTAGAAAAAAAAAAAATCAACATAGACAAGGTCAGGACCTGAGGTAATTTTTATCACATCACTTTAACGGTAGAGCTTAGAGGAGGAGGAGGGGAGAAATCTATAAAAATAAATAAAACTTAACTCTTGATCCACCCAACCGATCTCGATCAAACTTTCAACATAGATGACGTTCCGGCTTGGGATAATTTTTCTCATTTAACTTTGACGGTGCAACGTAGGGGAGGGGGAAATCTATATTTAAAAAAAACAGAAAAAGAAAAAATGAAAGTGACTGTCTATGTGACTTCACTCTTGAACCACCTGACCGATCTCGATAAAATTTTCAACATAGGTTCGGGCCTGGGATGGCATTTATCTATTCACTTTGACGATAGAACTTATAGGAGGAGGTAGAAGGGGGAGATATATAAAAATAAATTAAACTTAATAACTTTTGAACCACCGGACCAATCATTTTTTTATTAAATCTGAGATGAATTTTGTCATATCACTTTGACGATGTAACTTAAAGGAAGGGAAAGACATTTATCAATGATCGAAAATGACCGATATTAGTATCAAATCTATTATTTTTGAGGTCGCTGAGATGAACAGTGACACTTCTGCAGTGGCGGCGATTGGACTTAAAAAGGGGGGGAGACATGAATATTTGTATATCAACGTTAGTTTCCCTGGTTTCTAAGACTTTGACGAAAGGTTGTATAACTAATAGGATACTATCTTTTTCAGTTAAAATACCGTACTTTGTATTTAATATTTTATTAAGTAAATTGACAAGAGCAACGCAAGTAGGTACTAGGCCTTCGTACTCTAAAACAACGAAGATGTAAGAAAAGATTTGATTCCTTGTTCATAAACATCTTAAAATTCTGTCTGGAAAATTGTGTGATCAGATTATTTAATAACAAATTTGCAAAACAAGTAAATAGAAAGGATAATATTAACCATAGTAATGAATAATGAGGCTTGTTTTGCGTAAGTTATATTGAAACTGATGATTAATGAACAACTTATATTTTTAATTCCACACATGCTATTAGATGTATGTTATTACTTTTTGGAAGACAGTAAATACTGAAAGCATATGCTACGACATTTAAAGAAATACTGTTACATCTTCCCGAAACACATTCGTTGCCATTAGGTGCAATTTTCACTTTCTTGGAACACATCAAAACACAACAATGCTTAGAATTACTCCACACTCCAGTTATAGAAAATAATCCTAAAATTTATGTCGAATTATGTCGAATTCACTAAATTTAGTTGTATATACACTCGGACACCCCTAAACACGTCACTTCATTCGTATATTACACTACAAAACAATGGAAAAGTAGAAATTGTTTATTATTATTCCTTTTTAATCAATGTTTTTTACTATTAGAAAGAATAAAAAACATTTTAGGAACTGTCAATTTTTGTGAGACTCTTTTTTTTTTTCTGAAATGTTCTCTCAATTAGTTTCAAAGCGGCTGACTAACATATCGAGCCCTTGTAAGAAGAAACGAAAGTACACTGAAATTGTTGCTCTCCAATAGATTATTTTTGGACCATTTTCCGCTTCAATTAAAACACAATTTCTGTAGCTTTCTTAACTCCACGGAAAGACAACCAATACATACTTACGCAACGGCAAATATTATATGGCACCATTTTTTTCTGTGAACCAGTAATACGTACAAAAACTTTACATTTCCAAATGAAACTTTACATTTCATTATATATATATATATAAACTTTTTTTAAAAAATCTTCTCAACGATCTAATATTTTAACCTAAAACTTTATTTTAAATTTTTGAGGTCTGGATGAAGAAAATCTGTAGAGGTTAGATTCGTATTAATCATATTGCATTGTGTTCATATAACAATTTTAAAATAACACAGTAGTACTTACTTAACTTCCTTTCCAGGTTTTCCGAACCTATTCTTCTTGCATTCTGTTTGTCCATGGAACAAACCAATCAGGCCTCGAGATTGGGGTGTCATGGCTAATTCTCCGAATCCTCTACTTTCAGCATCATACCCAGCAACTGGTCCTTTATCTATACCCGTTCTAAATACTTCTAGAATCTACGAATAAATTACGCTGATTTTAATACATTAAAAACGAAAAGTTTTATTTTTAATACACCAGAAACATTTACGAGTCTCGATTCAGTAACTGCTGAATTGCGCTGGACAAAAACGTGAAATTCTGAAATATGTGTAAGTGCTCTTTGAGAATTATTTCAACAGCCTTTGATCCAGTCATTTTGTTTCAACACTTTGTCGACTTTAGAATTCCCTAATACATGTTCAGAAAAGATGCTCCCGCAGTCTCAACAAAATAGTCATTAAGCTCTAAGAGAAGTCGATGTCTGAATTGTTCCTGATTACGGAAGTATGGAGATGTTTAATATGGTCCATTTTAAGTCTATATTCAGCTTGTATTCCAATAATGACTGATCCAGTTTGAAGCGAAAAGATACAAAAAAGATGCAAACAACTAGGTTTCTTAAAATTGAGTGATGTGGGTATACACTTCACAATTTCAGTTTGATAACTCTCGTGTAATATATAAACTTTGTAACAATTAAATCATGATTATTACTACTAGATTACTATTTGTCCAATTTATGAAACGAAAGCAAATCATGACCCAATATACAAGACTCTCGTCTATCAACTCTTGTCCATCAAGCCAGAATTGACCTGTTTTTGGTTTGCGGAGTATGAGGCAAATACTGAACTTCAGCTGGCCAATCAGTTCACCAAACTGTAATATTACTGTAAACAAAGGATTATGTAGAATTGTAATTTCTAGTTTTATGATCCATGGTTATGCCCTTTACTCTAAAGGAGACTGATGATTAATGAAAGTGAATGATTATCAAAGAATCGGTGAAATGTGACAGTGGGAAAAACAGGAGAACTTTGAGAAAATCTACGGACACGATGCTGTTCACCATGGATCAAAGGAATAACAGTTGCACCTGAGGTGAGCTTCTACTAATGAACCATCCTTCCTACATCTTTATGTTGAAAACAACAATTTGAGAATAACCGAATTCAGGACTTATTTCACACAGGGCAGAATAAAAATGATACGAATGATCTTGATAGCGCATCATTTCTTAAAAAATTAATATTTGCATATAGGAGCATTACTTTTCATCATATTTTTTCGAAATATTTTATACTTATTTAACTTCATGGTGCACATAAGATACTGTATGCAAGAACACATTTTAATCTACAATTATTAATACTACCCTTTTTAATCTCGAATTTAGGAACACTAATAGTCTAGTCAAATTAGAGTAAAATATAACTTCTTTAAGGAAAAATTCCCCTGATAGTTGAAGTTTTGACGTTCTAAACAATATATCAAAAATCTTCATTGATTTTACCCCTGTTAAAAATTTTATAGTGGTAAAAGTTTTTTTTTTTTTTTTTTTTTTTTCAAGGATCAAATCAATGGGAACATCTAATATATTGTTTCGAATGACAATGTTCATGTGTACTTAAAATTTAACTGTCTGGGATTATTCTACAGTAAAATCCTAACTGACCGGGCTATAGGATCAGTATCAACAATTACAGACTATGAACATTTCTCATTAAATATTACGTTTGCATTTTCTCCAAGGTTTTTCTACACCTTTGATAAATTTGTAACTATAGTCAAAATTAAAGCTTTCGAAAGTAAATACTAATTTTGCTACTAATCGATACAATACATCTCTTACATCTATGTACAATTTTATTTCTTTGGATTTTATGAAGTTTAGCGTTTACCAGGGCTCATAGTGGTCTGGTCTCTTGTAAGTAGTTGAAAAGTGACCAAAAGCACACGAAAAAGTGACCAAAATCTCATCATGCCCCTTTTTTTCCTGTCAATTTCTTCATCACTTCTCTCTTTGTCGTTTTGTTTCATCTTTTCTACTTCTTTTTTGAGATTCCTCCTTTCTTAACTTTTCTAAGTATGCTTTGTAGTTACGGTAAGCAGACTTAGCAGATGTAAGAAGCTTCTGAGTACGTGGAACCAGTTCTGGCCTATTTCCGTATTTCTCCATCCCAGCTATTATATTTAACTTAGCACTGAGAGTTCTCAAAGCCATGAAATATTCAAATTCATCACCTACTCTTAAGAACATACAAGAAGCATAACAAGACGAACATGATGAACCACACAAATACATACATACATACAACGTTGAGCGGAGCGTTAACTATTACGAGAGAAAACTAAAAGACTATTATGATAAAAGAAAGAATAGACACAGAAGGGTTCTCAACCCCACTTTGAGAGCTTAAGCATGCACCAACCATCCACTGTGCTTTAGAAAGAATAAAAGCTGAAGTGAGAATAAAGCTGACTGTTTCACATGTGGTAGCAAGTACTGAAGCTTTCAGAAGAGTAACGAGTAACAAGTTACTGCCTTTTTCCATTTATTTTTATATTTTTCTTTAAAAAAACTGCCAATACAAAACATAAATCACACGAAAAATCACTTTACCTCCCAAAAAGTAACTTTTAGTGACAAATTTGAAAAAAAAAAAGTAACTTTTAGTTAAAAAAAAGTAACTCGCTATGAGCCCTGGTTTACACAAACCAATGAGCAAAAATTCCGCAGTCGAAAAAGAATTCGACAAGTCATTCCGGAAAACGAATGGTAACTATATTAAAATGAAATCAAAAATTCCACCAAAAGATTCAAAAGTGAATCAACAGATCTTAGATTATTCGTATTTTACAAATATATCAGTATTTACACTAAAAATATCAGCACTTTTCGAATAAATTATATCTTTATGTAAAAAAAAAATAAATAAAAAAAAATAAATCGTGTGCTCCTTTGATCACATGTTATTTAGAAACTGCAACTTTTTTGATGGTATCATGGAATGGTTAAAGAGGGTTCACGATCTTCATACATACCTTCAATGGCGCTGGATATAATCCTCCTGTCAATTTCATAACTTGGCCCTTGGCTTTATTAAATATTTGATTCTTGACGAAATCATACTTAAGAGCGAAGTCCATCACCTTATCCGGAAGAGACTTTGTTCTCTTTGGCTTCATTTCCCCCGACGCCATTTTCTTCGCTGTATCTACCGCTACTTCCTCTAAATATTCCATTGTTCTACAAGAACACAGCACAATTTTAACAAATCATTTTACATTTAAAGACAGCAAAGATAATGAAGTCAATGTGTGAAAATGAGCCATGAATCGAACCCGGCTCTTCAGGTTACCATATTCCTGCGTAAGTGTATGCTAAAATTACATTATTCAGTCCTTCTCCGAAGCAGCCAGATACCTTCAGTCTTGAGATCGGTGTTCAACTATTCTCTCTCACATTTATGGGGCGTTTACACTTAGTCGATTTGCGTTCGATTCAATTGAATTGACGTCACTTTCAACTTAATCGACCGTGTAAACGGGAATTCAACTTAATCGCCTGTTGATCGAAAGCGACTAATCGACTGGCAACTGAATTAAAAGACGTTCTATTTTCTGTGGTTGAAATATTTGAACACATCCATCAATCTGATTCGGCCTAGTTGCTTCGATTTAGTGGCAAATGCAGCGAGTCGATTTAGTCGTGCGACTAAATCGACTAAGTGTAAACGCCCCATTACAATCACTGAGTTGCGTTGTGCTTTCATTTATGGAGACTTTATTGTAAAATATACCTTGATTTTAGCAAACATCGTTCAAAATAAATTGTAATCTTTAGTTTGACACCCAATGTTTATGCTCTGTGGGTAAAGTAGGCAGAACAGTATAAATAATTTAATAATTGTAACAAAATTGATGGAATGAAAAGACCGAGAGGAAAAAGAATCCACGGATATCATTCTATCGACCATAAACTCATGAAGTTCTAATCTTGTTAAAATTACGTTTCTTCAAATTTCAAATACGCTTTTCATTTCGATTATCACTGATAAACAAAATAACAAAAACTAGTGTCAAGATTTGAGACATCATTTCCCTACCCCCCCCCCCCCTCCTTCCGCCACACACACACACACACACATATATATATATATACAGAAAGAATTATTGCTTCGTCTCATATCACAGAATGTAAATTAGGATATTTGCCGCTCGCAATGAGTAAACAGTCATTGTAAAAGTATTAAATCTAAAATTCTAATAAGAACGGAGATAAGGAATTTTGATATGAAGTGTGAGTTATTTAATATTAGAAACGCGTATTACTGACGCCACCGCCTACTACTACTACTACTGTAACATGACCGATGGATCACTAGCCTAAACAGAAAGGAAAGAGTAAGGAATACTGAATTTGTAATATATATTAGCACATCATCAAACTGTTTTTAGTATGCAGTGCTTATATCCTGTCATTTTCTTGATTTTCTATTAAGCAGCACACCTGAGAACTGTTGAATTCTTACATAAAGATAATATTTGACGTAGGGGAGAATAAATTCTTACACAATGAAGTAATACGTGATATTTAAATATATACGAATATTATGGTAGAAGTATGTATAATTGAACCTTATGGAAACATTTTAAGATTTACACCTACAGAACCGACAATATAAAAGAAGCCTATTCCCTTACTTTTGTTTATAATACATGCATCATTTAACTGCTGGAAGGAAGGAATCAAACAAATTAACATGAAAACGTAATAAACTATAAAATAAAGGGAGAAAAAATAATTGCATTAATGGTTAATTTGTAAATTAGTAACAACATAGAAATATTGAATGTAGATCTAACAATTATTTGAAGAAATAGTTCTTTTGAGATGAATTTGAATATTTGAATTGTTTAATTGATTCCGAAAGGTGTTGTTATGCTTTTGTTTCTAGTTTTGTTGTGGTTTATGTTTCTGGATCCAAGTCACCCCTGTTTACTGTTATAAATAAACCTAGCACGCTGGAGGGCAAGAATCGATTGGTGACTCGAGTTCGACCTTCCACGTTGTTTTCGAATTTCGATATTCTTTGTCACAACGTTCTTCACAGTCTTTACATACTAGTGCTTAGTTTAAATATTTACTGTTCCACAGAGTTGAAGAGATGATTAGTGAAGTCTAAATTGAAAATTTTAAATAACAGACTCTTTCTATACTGAACTTAACGCCTCTTATATACTTGACCTCACTAAAAATTTAATGATTTTGTATACTGAACTTTCAACGCCTCTCATATACTTAACCTCAGTAAAAATGTAATGATGTTTTATCGATCTTCATGCAAGAAATTTCATGAGGAACTTGAGTTATTTTGAATATTCAGTGTCTGGATATCTCACTGACTTATCTGTACCTTGTATTTCATTAAAGAAGTTACTGTTTAGCACACCTGAACCATACCAGTAAAATTTCTTTTAGATCATGTGCGACACCTACAGATGTGATGTTTTGAGGAACGCAGCTGAAAATGATGGAAGAAATCACTGAAAAAGTTCCGGTAATTAGTATCTTGAGGTATACACAGTGAGTCATCCTTTTAATATATAAAAGGAACATATGTGTGTCTGAGTGTGTGTCAGAACAGAACAGAGTTTTGAACAGAAAGGAGTCGCCTAGAGCCACCAAATTTTGTACCCAGAATTTCACCACATTTTATTGCACACAAAGTCAGTTTTTTGATTTTTGACTCGAGTGGAGATATGGAGAACGGGTTACACGTTTTTGAGGTTATATATATATATACAGGTATCAAAAGCACTTCAAGTTAGACAACTCGAAGTACTCTACGGTGTTACAGGTTGCATACTGTTCACTCCATGCGAAGAACGAGCAGTTCTGCTAGTTGTTACTTTAGTCATACGTCAGTTGTTAAGAAGTATTGCTAATTGCTACTAGTTGCTACTTTAATCATACATTAGTTTAGTTTCTTAAGTAATAATTAAGACTTCAAAGTTATTAAAATATAGGCCTTGAAGAGTGGAAAGTAAGCGCATTGCCATTAATGAATACTGCGTAGGACATGTGTACAGATGAATCACCACTTTCTTCATGTACAGATGAATCACCACTTTCTTCAACGACATTGAAAAAATTCCTAGTTTTAATTGTTTATTCAAAAGAATGATATTTAAAATAATAAGAAAACAGTTTTCAAGTACAGTTAGCATAAATGATTCATTCATTCTGAAAAGCCTATATTTTCAAAGTATTACATGAAAGATATATGAAAGAACAACCAAGTCCATCATCTTTCCGCAGCACGAGGTTAGTACCTGTCGAAAATGGAGGGAAAGCAAGAAAAAAGATGTCGCGTATCGTCTGAACGTGTCTTGTCTCACAAAAGGGGCATATATTGGTAAACATTTGTAGCGGGTGTATAAACTTGATGAGTTTGTGGTTCTTTCCATATATATCTTTCATGTTTGTACGTGTAATATTTTTGAAAATATAGCCTTTTCAAAACGAATGAATAATTTATACTAACCCTGTATACCAAATTGTATGCTAATGCTTACGAAAAAAGCATATTTTTACATGCATTTACATCAATCAAAATGAAACAAATGCATTTAACATTGTTTCAAAGGAAACTTAACCATTAAATAATTAATTTACTAATCAAATAACTCGTGCTCTACTGGCTTTTTAATATGACAAATTGCTTCGTTTATATTCACAACAAATTATTATAATTAGACGGTTATTAGTATTACTAAAAAAAAAAAAAAAAAAAAAAAAAAAAAAAAAAAAAAAAAAAAAACCTATTACAGATTCCTTTTTAAATCAAATTCAAAGATGGAAGTTTGCATTTCAAAAACTCAGCGGCAGACATTATTTTACAATTAGTATTTATTCCGACTTCTAGAATTATGAATAACTACTGGTAGATTAAAACAACGGTTCAAGATTTCAAACTACTACACTACGAACTACTCTAACAGGATGGTTTCTCGTTTAATTACACCACACAAGAAATAACTAACTAAATCTGATCACAATCAGAAGATGTGCAAATGTTTTGAATATTTATCTTCTTATGGCATATTTCTGCTGACAAATACAAATACAACTGCCTGTAACCCAGCAATTCGATGACAAAAGTAAAGCAAGATTCACATTTTTATATGTTTCTAATCTGAGGATCACCAATTGCATGATCCTTTGTCTAATCTATTACTATCTTTTCTTATTATGACGGGAACAGATAGTCTCAGGCCTCAGTGCTGACGTCCCCACCAACTTACAACCAATCACATTTTATCTTTTAAGAACAGAACATAATTCAGTGTTTCCTAATTCAAAGAGCGCGGGCCAATTGCCACAACACTGAGTTCTATGCTAGCAATTAAACTACGAGGTTGATAAACCATTACAAGAAATCAAATTCGGGACTACGGACACAAACCTGAAGTTCAACAAGATGAATCAATATGAAGAAGTTTGTACATCTGCCTCCTGACAGAAATCGCATGCTTTTTTAAACTTTTCTTCAAAAAACTATTTCTAAGGCTATGTTCTTTGTCAAACACACACTTTTTAATTCATTTGCCCATCACATATTTACTACATATTTTTTCTGATTACCATTTCACAGAATAGACATTTTAGTGAAAAGTATTAAATGAACATACAAGAACTTCTGAATCAATGAAATCTTTCTTATATAGAATTTTCATGGCTCTCATGTGTGGCCGCCGCACACCGTTCCTCAAAAATACATACCCCTACTAGGAAGAGAGTAGACCGTCAAAAAGGAAAAAAATCTATAGTTCTGAAAATAAATGGTACATAATAACCCAACAAACAGCCTTGCCTTCAGATCAATTACTTGCAGTTGAAATAAACTGCAATATAAAACGAAAATCCAATAGTCACGGAAGAGTGCAAGGATGGGGGTTGAGAGTGAATGAAGAGAGTACGTAAAAATAGGAAGGGGAAAGAACTAATAAATTACCAGATTCTTTCCAGCAGCGTATAATCAATTACATGCTCATAAACGCATAATTATTTACTTAAACTAACTAAACTAATATCCTTATTCTAAGTTGGACCAATTATTCAATAAATAAAAGAAATACTTCCCATTTGGTAACTTTTTATCCTCTTAAGTAAGGATGATGCAGTTAAATACGGAAGTTATAACGATAGTAAAGTTATGCTGACTCTTCGAATTATAAAGTTACCATCCTTCCAATTTTCCCCATATGTAATGATAATACTTACAATCAATTACAAACAAACTGTGTGTGACATAATTAAGAAACAAGTTATTCAACATTGTTATGATTCAGTATAATAACGTAGAGTAGAATGTTCCAGTCCAAATAGTAATAAATGATTTACTAGAACAGTCTTGGCAAATTCCAATTTACCGTTGATTATTAATTTGAAATATAGAACGAAATGATTTATATAATACTTGAAAAAATGAAATGAAATTTTTGAGTTTTACGTCCCACGTTTATGCCGGTTAGGCTAAAGGAGACGGCGATGAGAGATGAATGAAATGGTGGAATGAAGAAAGTGGGAGGAAACGGGAGATTCCCGAGAAAACCCACGCACACGGCACACGGTGTTTGTCCACCACAAAGTTCACTTGGCGGGAGCAGGGTTTGAACCCGAGACCCCAAGCACCAGAGGTGAACGCTCTACCACTGAGCCACCGCAGCCCCTATATAATACTTGAATGAGCATAAATATTGTCGCGCTGATGTATTAGAACACAATTATATGATGTACTAATTGCACTGAGTCAAATGTTTTGTAAATAACTTTACTTGTTAAAGCGCGGATAGCTATATACTACGGAGACCAAAGCTTTAAATCACAGAATTGCAGAAGCAATATTAACCTGTACTTGGTAAGAACAAATCCACAATATGAGTAAGTGCGGCACAGTCTACGAGAAGCTTTTCAGAAAACGGACGCAACAGCTTTATCTCCATTTTGCCTCTGAGTTCTGAGCAAAGACAAAGGATTGAGTTACGAAAAACAGAGACAAAGGATTTGTTCTCAAATTAATTGCCAGGTATGGTATTACCAACTTAATTTTATTAGAAATCTGCATTTGAGGGAATTTTAAATAAGTAGTACATTTTCCATTAATATCGTATTTATGTTCGCATGAATTTTATTTGGTGTACTTCAGGAAACAGTAGAGGACATTTAGTATTGAATTGTTATATGAAACAAAATGTAAGTTTTACGTCCCACGGTTATGTCAGCTACGCTAAAGTAGACGGCGATGATGAGAAATGAGTGAAATGATGGAATGAAAAAAGTGGAAGGAAACGGGAGAATCCCGAGAAAACCTACTCATGAATTGTTATAGTAGAAACTAGTTTTGAAATTGTAATTGTCGAAAAGAAACAAGGTTTATATGTTTACCCCATTTACGGATGGGGATCCAGATGTTGAGGGTGCGGATTGATGTTGCAGATGCGAGTTTTTATATCCACGCAGATCTGTATCCATAATAATGAACTGCCATATGCATCGTGTAAGCAATGACGAAATACATGTTAATAAATATTAATTCAAAAGTTAACCTAACTCAGTAGTAACTTTACGAGACTGACACTGCAGACATTTATGTTTACCTAGACATTGAATGTAGAAACAGAACGAGACAGAATGTGTAAATAACTGGCGCAGTTGAATTTTTCTGGAATTATGTTTCACGAATATTTGACCACAGAGAAAAATAAGTAGAGAGATTTCACAGCTTTATGTTAATGAATTACGGTAAGCGTGGATCACATATTTATTATTTAATGAGCAATGGAAAACCGAAGTATACGTGCGCTCAGTGAAAGTAACAATCTACTCCATAATATCGGATGAACTAAGAATTGCCTCTTTAATTACATGTGACCATACTGTACACTTGAACTAGGTAAAATACTAACAAAGTACGCATTTTGACAGGCATTTTAAAAACAAATAAGTTATTAGCTTCCTAATATACTTTTCTAATTCTGCTCACGGAGCTAAGCGCAGTAATACACATAAAAATTGCAACAAATTGAATACACGTAAGTATTACTCATTTACTGTTTAAAATCCACTGAACCAAAATTAGATTCACTATTGTAACTATTGTAACTATTGTATCCTTGTATTGAAAGTAGTTTGTAAAACAGGTTCATTTTAATTATAAAAATATATACGTAACTCTCGGAAGAAAGAAAAAAATAAAGCAGTTCAGCGTCTCCTCCTTTATGAGCACTTTGATGATAAAGTAGTTTTACATTTCGATGATTCCTAATTAACGTCCTGTAATTGGATTCTAAAACATCAACCTCCTACATGTCCACTAGTTCCGACGCTATCATGAATACAACTTGATCGCGTGACTATCACTAAGCCACCAAAAACTACGAAGTTCCAGATTGGTCGGTTTTAAACTACTCAGTTGCTCCGAAGTATACACGCACGTTATTGTTTGGCTAGCTTAGAAAGCAGTGGGCCTTGTGCGCAGCGCAACACCATATCCCACCCATGGAGCAGTCACCTCTAACGCAAAGAAACTACCAAACGGAAGCAATACGTTTGTGTCTAATCATTCGCAACTCCTATTGTGAATGAGAAGGACAACAAATTGAGATTTTATGATTGACAAAAAGGTCACGTCACACACCTTCTTAACAACCTTAGTGAAACTAAGTAACATTTATCTGATTCTTTATGCAAGAAATTTCAAGACGAGTTATTTTGAGCATTCAGGTATTTGAATGGTGCATTATTTGTTACAGATTACCCCACTGACATTTCTAATTTTTATTTCATTAAGGTGATTACTGTTTAGCATACCTGGAGCATACCAGTAAAATTTCTTCGAGTTCATGACCGACACTTAAAAGATAATAGCTATGTTATAACTGTGTTCCAACTGTACTGTGCTCTTAAATCTCCCGTATTTTATCTTATTGCTTATTGTATGACAGACTCATACAATGATGCAAATGTTGATAAAATCAGAAACGGTGTAAACCATATAAATATACCCGGAAAAAGTCAAACTGTAGATAGCACAATAATGCTGAGTGAAACCAGGAATTGGCGAAATTTGGTCGATCTCATTTTATATCTTTATTAACTTCAATTCAGAACAGGACAAAGAACCATCCTGTAGTTCGAAAAACAACTAATATATTTACAAATAATTCAACTCTAAACTGCATTACTTTAAATGTGTATAGAAATATTTTACCTTCCCGCTTCAAGTAAAATACGTAAACACTCAAGTAACGTCTTTCCTTCTTTTGCTGCAATCTCAGGATTTCTGAAATTTGGAAGCATTAGACATGTAGATTCATCAACATTACCATTTTCTACAAAAGCATATACGAGCTTCAAATCGGAAAATATCTTTAAAATTTATCTACAGATAAGTTATGCAAAACGTAATAATTGAAACATGAGAACTGTCGAACAAGCTGAAATATAATAAATCTCCAGTATCGAACCAGATGACTTTTCTGCTAATCCAGTACATATGTCGATGGCAGACATTTTAGTAATATATATCGAGTACCTAGACGATGGTAATATCAAAAATTTGAATTATTAATGAAAGTCGCCCTTCGAACACTCACAAACTCATTTTTCAGGAACGCTATACAAAGTACTGCTGAAAAAGTTACATCATGCTGCTTGTGTTCTCTTGAAAGTTCAAAAACATTTTTAAAAATGTTTTAGAAACACCAATTCAGTTATTCGATTGGACTGAACAATTCTCAGTAGTATCTCTCTCTCCAGTATAATCTCATTATCTAACTATGTTCTCAAAGACTATTTGTGCAAGCTTTTGACGCAATAAACTAGTTGACAGAGAAGCAGCATTAATAACAACAGGATGAAATTAGTGTACACCATTGCAGAGGGAACTTAGTTGTTCTAGACTGACAAAATGACTAAACTGAGTGTGAACGCTGTCAGCTAAAATTCGACGTTTAATATACAAAGGGTACTAGGAAAGTTTTGCCCGCCACATTGAATACACTCTCCATCCTTCGAAACCAATCGTTAAACCAGATCTGACAAGTTTCACTACGGAGTAAGGCACATTCGTTGTCCCAAGCCCTCAGAAGATCCTCATCACTGGAAAACCACATTCCTCTTTGCTTCATTTTCACATATGGGAACCGCGCAAAGTCGCAGCGAGCAAGGTCTGGACTGTAAGGTTAAGTGCTCAAAAGTTTAAGTCCTGTAGTGGTCAAATATTCGATGCAAGCTTTCGTCGGTGAGCTGGAGCATTGTCATGATGGAGGAACTAGGTGTCATTCCTGAATATCGTAATAGGCTTTTCATAGATTCGATGACTTTAGGCAGGCATTGTTCAGTGTACTACTTAGCTGTAACTGTCTTTTGTGTGTCCAAAACGACACGCTCCACAATTCCATTCGATTTCAAAAATACACCTAACATTTTCTTCTTTACTGATCGGGATTTTCTGACAACTACAGGTGTATTATCATCAAAGACCCAAACTTTGTTCTGAGTCTTGGTGGGCACATCATAATAGTACAATCAAGTCTTGTTACCTGTTATGATGATGTTCACATATCGGGATTGTTCCTTATCAAACATTTGCAGCATCTTATGGCACCATGTCACACGTCGTGTCATTTGCTCTTCAGTCAGACTATGCGGCACCCAGAGACGACAAAGTTTCTTCACGTGCAACTCAGCCCATCTACTTGCCGCAGCGGTTACCGTGCAAATATGGACATGTTTCAGCATGCACCAAGAAGCAGACTACTGCGACACATGGTTGTGTCGTATTGCAAAACTTTCCTAGTACCTTTGTAATTTTTTGAACAATCTAACAACTAGAAGAACAAAAGTAAATATCTTTTCAATTTACTGAACGTGAACGTCCTACTCGCAATTCATTCTCAGTAGCTTCAGATGACATCACGCAATAGCTATCAGTCACAGAAGTAACGATTTTGATAATGCATGTCATGTGTTTTCAAACTGCGGCTCGCGTACCTTAAAAACAACATTTTTATTTCTCCCTTTCTATTTTCTATTCTTTCACCAGTTTTTGTAATCACTGCAACTTCGTCACAGATGCAGAGCTTAACAGGTACTGAAAACATTAATAAATATTGATGTCCTAATCTGATTGGTTGCAATAGTTTAGTGTCCTTTTCAGTACTAAGACTATATAAGACGTGGACCTACAGCATAATATAAGATCCGAACACGAGCTTCCGTCGGGAATCGAACCTGGTTCTCTCGCGTCAAAGTTCTATTCTGATATCTATAATAGTGTTTATAGTGATTTATAATATTAACCTCTTTCTTTTCTGAATGTGTACTTTGAAAATTAAGCTCAATAAGAGATAATTTATTATCGAAATCTCTGAAAATTTTAAATTTAAATTAGAAAGATATTTCAAAAACTTGGCTTCTTCGTTTCATTTATTACCATTATCTTACTCTGGTCTCCATTGCATGCCTGAACACATTCGACTGAAGCTTTTTCTATAGCCAACACGAATAAAAATATGTCTGTATGACAAAACAAAACATACTCAGTAGAATGTGAGAACATACCAAGGATTCCAGAACAAAATGCCCGATCGATTGACTAATTAAAGTACATTCTCAGCACTGAGGATATATGATACATAATACTGCTGATTTCGATTGCGGTGGGAACGCTAACTTTAGATACAAACTCAATCTGCAATTCGGATTCATCTTTAAGGGATAGACTCCATCTCATATAGCCTCGGTGCTGAAAAGCGATGTCAAACTTCAAGCACGAATTGAGGCATACTTTTTTTTCGAATCCTCTGATGTGTGTGTTACATTTTGTCATATTAACGAATTCCCTTCATTGGCTACAGTATGTCATCGGTTTGTCCTGGCATTACAAAAAAGACGAGACTACAGTGATAAACAAGAATTAAAAACAAATTAGAACGTTTGAAATACCTTTCCTTCTCAAAACTAGAAAATCTAAATTTTGAGAATGGACACAAGAACTATCGATAATACATGGTTCCCTTTCATTGGGTATCGTATCCAAAATACACATTCCTGAGAGAATTTAAAAATAAGATGTTATTGAAGTACACTGTTATAGATGTAAGATCAGAACACGGAGGATTTTTAACATTTTTAGTAGATGTTTCCTCCGTATACTTTTAATAGTATTACACTGTATATTTTGCGCTTATTTCTCTCTCCACTTACGTACCCTTCCAGTACATAAAATGTTCTCCAAAAGACAACGAAAATTTGTCAAAGAGAAGATTGGAACACTAGCATAGTATGCTGGTTTTACGTACGTTCGTAAACCCTCTTCCGCGTATACAATTTCTCGAGTCTAGAACTTTTTTTTTCCTAATCACCGTACTTTTCTTCCTTAGTATATGCTACCCTAGCCAGCTAAACCTAAGCAATCTGATTACTACAAAAATGTATTTACTGATTCCACACACTTTGAACTAATCGTGTCTTCTGAAAAAAATAATAATAATAATAATAATAATAAAGATGGATTAGGAAAATATAACAAAGGGTTGGAAAAACAAAATTTGTACCCAATATATTAAATCTTCACGAAGTTCGAAGTAAAAAAAAAAAAAAAAAAAAAATCAAATGGGAAACAACCATACACAACTCTTCCTTAACCATATAGGAAGAGAAGAAGGGGACAAAATAAAAACATTATTAAAAAACAGAAAATACAAGTACGAAGCGTCTAGCGGGCACCACAGTGGGAAAAAAAATGAAATGAAATCTTTCAGTTTAACCTCTTATGATTATGGTCTTCAGGCTAAGGGAGACAGATGATTAAGGCAAGTGAATGATGGAAGAATTGGTGAAGTGAAATGTGGAACGAAACGGGAGTATCCTATAAAAACCCACGGACACGATGTTGTCCTCCACAAACTTACTTGGCCGGCAATCGAATTCACGTTGTAGTGTAGGTGAGGTTAGAAGATTAGTTGATTTTGATTTTGGCGCCCCGTTTTGCACCGAGACTATGTGAGACGTAAAGATCCAAACCACATCATCTCCATTGGGAATTGAATTCCAAAGGCGCGTACACTAACCATATAACCACAACAGAGTTCTATGAAGTTAGTGGAGGAACATAAAACTAATGGAACAGATGCACCAATAACAGTACAGGACAGTGAAACTGTAGAGCAAACTCTAAATGAAGATAGTGAAAAAGTGAATTTTAAAATGAAAGTATTATATATATATATATATATATATATATATTAATATATATATATATATATATATATATATATTAATGAAAATTAATAAAAATTAATAAAAATAAATATGAAAATATTACAAAATTATCAGAATCATTATATATTTTGGGTTACATTTTGTGGTGTGATCTTCGAAGGAAATACATTTGAATTGTATTACTGTACACAAACGGTCCATCGTAGTGGCAACAGCAATGGGAGAACTACAAGGAGTCTAGGAAGAGACTCCTACTTGAGAACTCCTATTATCAGTAGTTATCATGTACTTACATGTGAAATGTAGCACTGGTCGATAAATACTTTGTGCTACTGAACATCACGGAACTAATTTTAAGGAATACCATAATGTCTAAAGTATCAACCCTCGAATAATATAATGTTTTGTTGAAAACTATTTTCATTTTGTATAATGAAGTGAAGACAACGATCATTTCAAATTTTACATTTGAGTTTATTATCGTCAAGATGTTCTCCATTTTTCAAAGTTTGTCCAACACGAATGGCCCTCTCACTGCTCCCTCCCTTAAAAAATAGTGGTTACGCTACTGGGCAATGGATAATACTTGAAAGATACTTTAAAGGTTGGAAGTTTCTATATAAATTGGTGTGTATAGTACTGTACAGATAATGATTCCATTTGGCGCCTACCTGAACGTTTCATAGTTACTTTTCTGTTTTTTATTCTTATTTATTTTGGGGTTTGTATTTAATGAAATTTCAGGGTTTAGGTTTCCACTATTTTCGTAAGTAATGCATTTTATATTGCCGTTTACAAAATTGAGAACATATGGTTAATTCCTTAACGAACGCCGGACGAAACAGGTCATAGTTTTCAAAACACTATACAGACTCAGTAAGTACACTTATCTGCAGCTACTAACGTGAATTCCGAGCGCTTAATAATTTATAGCTAAGCAAACTAATTATACTGGTCAACTTCACACCAGTTTAGAGTACTACTATATGGGCGCTCAAGTTGTAAACAAAAACCAAAGAACCAGTACCGACGAGCAACTTCTGCAATGCCAAGAATGTTCTTCATGTCATATAAATCATCCTTACATACTGAAGGAATCTGCGAGAGTGAGCTATTCGTTTGGACCATACAGACTTGATTTTCGGAACTAACTTCAAATTCATCTGGCTCTATTACGTCATTCAGGCTGAAAATAGCGCACACACATATCTAGAGGTTACGAGGTAAGAATACGAAAAAATTCAAATACTTCCATCACATACTTTAAAGAATTAATATTTTCGGAAAGAATTAAAATTATCAATATATTCGAAAGATAAATACGTTGCTCTTGCCTACCCTAATATGTATTGTTCAAACAATCGGGTTAAATGTCTGATTAGAGCAAGGTGGGTCCTCTTGGAGTTTATTGATAAGACTGCTCTTCAAGCTCCTTACACTTTAATCAAATTAACATTGGTTTCCTTATATTGAAAGAATAGTGCTGATTACAGATTTTTTCGATTCAAGGGGTTCTCGAGATTTCCGGAGCATTTCTCGATCTTTTAATATAGTGTACATTCTTCCTGTCTTTGGTTGCCTTGAAAATATTTCGGTCTTTTACTTAAGGGCTCATTAAGAATCATTACATTTACTTATGAACATAGAAACCATAATACTTGGCTTCGCGAATGGACCTCCCACCTTTCTAATCCACAATTTCCAGCTAGGAACAGCTGCATTTGGCTATTAGTGACTTTTTTTTTTTAATTCCATATATTGTGAAAAACCTTCGCTAGTGCAGATCAAGACACGTTAACTATCAAGTTTTGAACAAACTTAAATAAATAAAAAGTAAATATGTGAACATCATTAAAACTAAATATTTACATTAAGTATAAAGTGTCTTGCTTTTAACTTATTGCTCACCTTTTCTCAGCATCAGTTACTCCAGGACCCAAAGAATCTACAAGCTGATCAACTAAGCCCATCTTTTTAGCTCTGTCAGGCTTAATAGTCTTCCCTGTCAATGCCATGTCCAACGCATTGGGCAAAGATATTAACCTGGGCAATCGCTGGGTACCTCCAGCTCCTGGTAGTAATCCCAGCATTACTTCCGGTAGTCCTAGACCAGTCTTTTTATCCTTAACGGCGATTCGGTAATGACACGCCAATGCCACCTACATCAAGAGAACAATGATTATTTCACTTTAATATACAATGATCAATAGTGAAGCAAGAATCTATTTTTTAATCACATGCACCTGTTCAGTTTCGTAAAAGCTAAGGTGGTAACAGATGTGGGTAAGGTTTGAAAATAAAGGTTAAACAGGAATCAAAATTGCCATGGATTTTTTTTTTTTTTTTTTTTTTTCACCAAAAATTTTCTTCAATTAATAAGTGTGTTTTGTTTTCTCCAAACTGAGTAAGAATATAAAAATACATACTGAGTGTTCTGCAACTGACACTCATGAACCATGTAAAACTATTCTACAGGTCAAAATAGAATGAAAATGTGATATATGGGTATATTCTCGGAGGCTTGCTCAAGGCGCTAGGATCGACCAAAAATTAAACAATATGCCAACGTCGTAGTTAAACTTTGAACCATTAGCAGCATCACTTTACGAATCCATCAGACAATTACAGAAAAGTTTTGAAATCATTCTAATGATGATGTTTATTGATCCGAAAAAAGAATGAGGTGAGCTCTAGCGAAAGCTTTCCTTATCCCCACGTATTAACATCAGTACAAGTTTATGTCATGCTCCAAGAAAAGCAATTTGTATACATGTATTTGTTTGCCATTTTGCTGGCAAATTACTATGTATTTCTATTCATATAGAGAACTTGAACTGATGCGAATAAACGGAATTACTGGCAATATCTACGGTTTTAGTTGCCATCTGAAAAGAAGTGATGTAACTGATACAATTTTGTTACCCAGCTAAAAAATTGTTACAAAGGAACATTTTATATATTTATTTAAAGGAGAAAGGAGCTAATGCAGCATAAAGATATTTTCGAGGGAAGCACACATGTACTTTATATTCTAACGTACATAGAGAATATTAAATGTTTAACTGTGATGTTAATTCGGCTGTGGTCATATAGGTGGAATTTCCAGGCTATTTGACCATGTTTAAAATATTTTAATGGTTAAGGAGGAGGGCGTGGTCTCTTGGGCACGACCCTGGCAAAACTGTACGAACATTATGAAGAACGACACAAATATTTGTGCTTTCATTAAAATAAATAAATAAATAAATAAATAAATAAATAAAAGAAAGGGTAAAGAAAGTAAGAAAGAAAAAAATATTTTTCTCCCAATCTCACCTTTTTTTAAAAAAAAATTTAAAGAAGAATGAATTGCTTTCTTTCATCTAAAGAAATAAAGAAAAAAGAAATATATTTTCTTCGAAAGTGGGAACAAATAGGAGAATCCTGAGAAAATCTGGTGACTTCTCTTTCCTCGAGAAAAAGAAGGAGAAATAAAGATAGAACACTAAATATAGCTTTAGTAATAGAAATGAGTCAGGGATAACAATAATGAAAACATCATTTGGAGCTGAATAGTGGTCATTAATTCTAAGAACATTTCAATATTCCGGTAAAAGTTATAGTTTTCATGTAATTTTAATTTAATTTTCTAAAAACTTACCATCATTTCTGAAAAATGGTAAATCTTGGGGAAATCTGAAACTGTTTGTTGGGAAGTTTTTTTGTTTATTCAGATCGATCTGTTAATTTTCTTCCTAAAATTAATTATTTTTGAATGGAATAAAGGTGCATCTTCCTCCAGCATTTTCCTAAGATGACTGCCTGAATATGTATTGGAGCGGTAAGAACTTTTAATGTTGATGAAGGCAATTACAAGAATCGTATATTTAAAAAAAAAATCTAATTATGTACACGATCGATGTAATTATGTAATCAATTTACATAATTTAAGTGATAGGTAATTTAGTCCCATGTTATCATACTTTCACTCCAGTCAGCTGTAATGATCAAGCGCCAGCAGTCACATGTTATGAGTAAAAACAGTCCAATGTCAGTTCTAGTAGGAGAAAGTGTTATTTTATTTATTTTGTTCGGTGTACTTAAGTTGATATTATATTAGTGCTAAACCTTCCTTGCTACAATAAAGTGATACACATAGGGTCTACAGATTGTTCAAACTATCAGATGGGGTTCCTACATTAATAATTATACCTATCTCTGAACATTCGTACACATACTTTACGTAACAAACAGTTAGAAATACATGATTAAATTGCAAATCTAAGTACTTTTTTTAAAATTAACTATCAAACTTCTTGTTATTACTATAATAGATACCACTTACTTGCTGCAGGATCTAATTCGCTTATCCTACAAAATTGATTACTCACTTTTTTTGTTTGCAAACATATAAAGATTGATTCGAACCATCGTTCGTTAATGTAACACATACTCTTGTTAACTTAGCTTGCTTTTCCAATACAAGTCTGAAGTGTTAGATTGTTGAATTCAAAAGACAATTTTAAGTAAACGTACTTATCAATATTTAACTGTTACGATTACATCAAATATTTTACTCGACGAAAAATACAGTAACAAAGTGTTCCGTGCATGCAGCATATATGTTACAATCGTGCAGTAAATATTTAAAAACTTAGTAATTTTCTATTGATTGGTTTGAATAGAAAAAATAAAATGAAATCTTTCAGTTTAGATTTGAACAGAGACTGACGATATGTTCGGGTCAAGTACTCTAAATTAGCAATGCAATGTACTCAATTTTAACTTGGCTTCAAAAAAGTTAAGTTGAAGGACACCAAAATATTAGCAACTATGCTTTCACACCAATTATTTTTCCTTGGGCAATTTCCCCTCCCCCTCCAACCTTTCTACCCAATATTGTAGTTAATCATCAGGAAAATAACATTCTAAAAAAACAAAAAAACAAAAAAAAAAAAAAATCGTAAAATACTGTAGCTACGCAGACTCACTTCTGGCCTACAGAAGGATTAGATCTACAGCCACCTTAAAATTAGATTCACTCCGGAATTTGAAAGCAACAACAAATTTTCTACATATAACAATTAGCTAATAGAACAAAATCCATACAAAGATTTACAGGCAACAGAACGCAAAAAACGGTGCATTCCACAAAAATAAAAGTCATATGTTTGAATAAATTTCTTCCTCAGGATTGACTAAATCATACCATAAAACCAGGATATTGACAGCCAACTTGACAGTCTATAAAATTGATCTCCAAAATAATCACAATGAACACTCGTTCTAGCATTTACAAAAATGGACTAGGAATAATAATGAATACTCAAAATAATAAATAGGAAACAAATCACAAGAAAGAAGAAAAGTGGGTTGTCTTCTCACTTTAGCATGAACTTTCTACATAATGCACACAAAAATATTGTTTTAGTGGTCTTCCAATCATCAAACAGTGCGGAATTTTAACTTGTGACTAATGTTAGTATAGGTCTGTCATAGTAATTGCCAAAATATTCAATGGGAACTGCCTATTTCCCTCAGCGGATATTTCTTAAAACATAACCAGTAAATTTATTACATCACATGGTATTCATAGTTAGACGTATATTAAGATTAGTCCAGGTTAATGTTTGTAATCATGCGTAAGTTTAGTTGATTAGTAGGTATTTACGAGGTTGTATGTATTTGTGACCTAACCTACATCGGCATGAAAAGAACATCGACACTAGAACAAAGAACATATTAGAGACTAAGAGCAACGATCACGACATTTAACATAAAACTTTCAGAAACACAAGTACAAGAATACTCTTTCATTATGACTAAGAACTCTCCTTGAAAACTGTATAAACACATCATAAACAATGGGAAATCATATTACAGTAAACCAGAAATTTCATACTTTTTTTTTATTTTTTTGTTTTTTTAAGCTTTTGGATTAACGTCTCATGGTTAGGACCTTTAGGAGATCAATGAAAGTGAATAAGTATGAAATAATTAGTGGAATGAGAATGTGGGATCAAACAGAAGATCCCCTATAGACACGATATGTCATCACATACACAGTCTGATATTGAAGCAGAGATCCCAAGCAAAAGAGGTGAAAGCTCTACCACTGAGCCTTCCATCTCATATCTTCTATTTCATCAAAGTTTACACGGTATTCACGTTTGTAAACGTCACAAAACACTCATCTACTTCAATATTAATGGGTACGGAAAAAATGTTTCAAAAAAGAATATGGCGGCCATCATACATTCATAGTAAAGTATTACGTGTAAAGTTTATCGATTCTCGGAAGAGGATAGCCATACAAATTACTTAATTTTGAGTATGTGCTGAAATTAACCTTTTTCACGTTCACACAAGAGGAGTGACATGTATATACGTGCAGTTCAAGAACTAATCCAGAGAAAAGACCTGCTGGAAATAGCAAACAGTGAAGTCTTGGAAATGTTGTGGTAATATATAACTCCACAACGTACCAAAAAAGGTAATAAAATTTTCCTCTTTCACATAAATTAGTACGTTAAAATGAAAACGTAAGAAAAAAGTTCGTAGAACATTGGAAAAGTCATTACGACTATACAAACCTCCAAACCTCCGCCTAAACAGGAGCCCATAATAGCTGCGATTATCGGTTTCCTACTTTGTTCCAGTCTTGATATTATCTCTTGGCCTTCTCGGGAGATTTTTGTAACCTCGTCGACAGTCTTGCAGCTTTCCAGCATTTTGATGTCTGCCCCAGCAATGAAACATCCTGGCTTTCCCGAGATCAACACTGCGGCATGGACCCTTGGATTCGTTTCTATTTCATGCAGGACCTCCTGCATTTCATGCATAACTTCATGGTTTAAGGAATTCACCTACAATTGTAGAGGAATGATTTTGAGCTTTATAAAAAATAAACAATAACAACAAGGCAATTTATATTTATAAATCATACTATATTTTGTGTCATACAAAACTCTTTTAAACAATTAACAAGGGCTTAACTTTACGGAAGTGGCTTGAGCCTAACTTGGTAGTCTGTATAACTTATTTAGTAAATTTAAAAAATTAAGTAATTTTGGATTTGTTTCACAGGCAAAAATATCATTTTACTAAGGTTTACTTTTCAGGCATCCTACACTATTCAATACAGACACTAACACATTAATATGATGTGATTTCGATATTTATTTACAGTATACATACTTTTGGGCATTCCGGCATCTATAACCTTAAGCCCGTCACGTATGAGGGATATCGTCCCTCGGAGAACACATTATCCGGGCGAAGGGGGGAGGGAAGGAAGCGGTCTGCGACCTGTACGGTAGGTACCATCCCGGCATTCGCCTGGTATGAACGAGGAAAATTCACATTAAAAAAAAAGTCACCCAGGATGACTGGTCTAAAGATGCTGTTACTCAGTTTCGAGCGAGTGTCTCTACCGGGAACCGAACCCGGGACCACTCGCACCACAGGCTTAGCGACTACGCTACGCGAGGCCATGATGTTTTCGAAATGTAGTCTTGAATTATAATTCAATGAGTGTATAGTAGTAAATTTTACTTCTATACACTCAAAATTCATACACATTTCACATGAACCTATTTTCTACATGCTTTAAATATGTAACAAACATAATAACCAACAGCTTTTAATTATTGTCTTCAAACTTTTACTGGACACACATTTTAAATTAATCACTCAAACTATCAATTAATAAAATCTGCACATGAAGTAAGAGCCCTTTGTACTAATCTCGTTGCTTCAATAAACAAAGCTCTGTACCGTTAAATGGCGTTGTAGGTCAGGAAGTGGCTATTAGTAACGATATTACTGTGTGCTGTTTGCGCATGGTGAAGTAAGTTGACTAACGAGGAAGGTCCATAAACCGTGAGAGTTGAATTTTGATGAAAATTTGTGACAAGATTCAGTTCAAGTTGCTAAGTAACGTAGTAATAGTCACTCGATGCGCAAATGCTCCGTTGAGCTGCTACACCGACGCCATCTTGAAATCCAGTAGGCAATGTCCAAAAATACCCTTTTGGCGCAAACATGAAAAAGCTTTTGATAGATCTGACTTCAGTATTGTAATCCAAGGTAGACCATCTATATGTGGGAGTACTTCCAGTACATGATCGCCATCTTGAAAGGCGCCATATTGTATCGCCGTCAAATATGATAAATAGCAAGGGGGTCATGTGGGGTATCAATTAGCACTGGAATTTACTCCTGAATCCATTTCCGTAACCAAAGTTTACATATCTGTTTTCACTTCAGAGTTAAGAGGTCTCTTACCCACAGGAATTTATAAAAACTGTGCGAGTTAGACTTGTGTTATGAAACACGTTCGTGCGAGCACTTGCAGGATTTTAACTAATGCAGTAGTTAATGCAGTATAATAGCTACTATAGCAATCAAATCTTGAGACTAGTAAGAGAAATCGTTAATTAAATTGAAATGTCTGTAGTGAAAAATAGAATAGCAGCATGCTTCAAGTTATACCTATTTCAAAGTGCACTATATATATGAGTGTGTGTGTGTTGCGATTATGCATAGCATTTATATTCTGTAATATAAGTTAGTTTCGACGGCACATATGACTTTACAAGAATATGTCTTGAAGTTATTAGAAAACTAATAGAAAAATAAAAAAAAATATTAGAAAAATAATATAAACTGGTGCACATAAGCAAATATTAACCTACTAACCTTTTGCTATTCAGTTGTGATGATGGATATCCAAAACGAAGTGATTAGCACACAGCATCATGGATCAGTGCAAACACTTAACAAATGTACTTTCGTCACAATCTTCATGACCACAGACACTATTTTTTACTAGTCTCCAGAACATTTGTAAATGAATGAACTATTGCTCCTGTTACGTACCCACATTTCTGCCATGCATATGCAAGCATGTCCTTTAGGACTGGCGTACAAAATTGACGATACACTACAGAATGCATTTTCTTTATGGAGATTCTTACATATACCTTGTAGACCGAACAAGTGAACACCTGCTAGAATTAGTTATTTATCACAGTTTTGATATGAAAACTAGTCTTGCCCTTATTATAAGCAAGTATTTTATCGTTAAAGGTGGGAAGATGCAGATATTTAATTATTTAATATTCTAGGAAAAGCAAGAAAGAGGCTTGTTTTATGGATTGCAACTTGGTATTGAATCTTGTAATATTTATTGCCATCTATTTTTAGCAGGTATGTATGTATTCTCTTATCACTAATAGCAGAACAGACACAAGAAAAGTGAATTCTGAGTTTCCAGGTGTATCTGCTTCTAAGAATTGGCTGTGAACTGATAATTTAAATCCACTTCATTGTTCAATGGGGCAGCAATAAATCGATTGTATTTAGACAAACTGGCAATAAATACATTAAAGTTTTTTACCTTCGTAATATACACGGTAAATTATAGGTTGTCAATTACGAGTGTTGGAAAAGAATGCAATATTCTGCAACAATTATGGTCTTTGCATAAGATGTCAAGATTAGAGAAGAAAACTTAAGACACTATAATGGACCAGGTAAAATTGCCTAAAATAAATTTTTGGTTTGATAAAGTTTAACATTAAACACGTATGCCTGCTACGCTAAAGGAGACGTGGATATACTGATTATAGTGGAATCCGAACCATTTTGGTCGTTCAAATAATATGCACCAGTTCATATCATTTTTCTAATATATTTCCGAACAATCACTTTGGTATTCTCTGCTCGTCAGCACTATTAGGCATGTGTTTCATCGACCAGCAGTCTATTCCATCGCACTTTGAAATAGGTATAAATTGTAGCATGCTGCTATTCCATTTTTCACTACAGACATTTCAATTTAATTAACGATTTCTCTTACTAGTCTCAAGATTTGATTGCTATAGTAGCTATTATACTGCATTAACTACTGCATTAGTTAAAATCCTGCAAGTGCTCGCACGAACGTGTTTCATAACACAAGTCTAACTCGCACAGTTTTTATATATTCCTGTGGGTAAGAGACCTCTTAACTCTGAAGTGAAAACAGATATGTAAACTTTGGTTACGGAAATGGATTCAGGAGTAAATTCCAGTGTTAATTGATACCCCACATGACCCCCTTGCTATTTATCATATTTGACGGCGATTCAATATGGCGCCTTTCAAGATGGCGATCATGTACTGGAAGTACTCCCACATATAGATGGTCTACCTTGGATTACAATACTGAAGTCAGATCTATCAAAAGCTTTTTCATGTTTGCGCCAAAAGGGTATTTTTGGACATTGCCTACTGGATTTCAAGATGGCGTCGGTGTAGCAGCTCAACGAAGCATTTGCGCATCGAGTGACTATTACTACATTACTTAGCAACTTGAACTGAATCTTGTCACAAATTTTCATCAAAATTCAACTCTCACGGTTTATGGACCTTCCTCGTAAGTACGACCCTGCAATGGATTCGTCCAAACATGTCAGGAGAGCAGTTATTCAATTTTTGGCGGCACAAGATATTAATGGAACCGAAATCTACTGTCGGAATTGGAAGTGTCACACTCACGCTGTACATTGTTCACAATGTACTGATTTTAGTAAGGGTTGTTACACAAAACATACCAGTACCTAGTCAAGCCACTTAACGATTACAGTGGACAATCTTATGAGCGAGACTCGTCGATTTACCACACGAGATATTGCCCAAGCATTCACTGTCTGTAAGCAAGGGAGCTAGTAGTAACAATTTTCGTGCCGAAGTCTGGTTCCGCAGCCAGCCACGATCATTTTTCGACATGAAGAACGATTCAAATACACAATATGTACCCAATAGCTACACTTAGCAAATAACCTGGAGAAACTTCCTTGCTTCGGTTCCTTTTGTTATTGCCACGGATCTGGTACACGACAATCATTTGGACAACTCTTACATCAATATTTACGTATGCACTTAATTCGTACTAACCTTTGCATTTGGTGAATCCAATTTTATCACAGCTACATTGTCACTAAGCTCAACATTCACGTGGGACCTGTTTAATACGGCAGCTAACGACAAGAAACGTGACTGTGGAAATGCTGAAATGAAAGACAAAAGTTTTAAATGTAGAAAATTCATGTATTCTTAAAGCTAAAATCAATTAACACACCAAAATTTCTGTTTGTGTTTCACTGCTTCAATCCCTTCTGTTATTTACGTGTTCATCAGTTTATTATGTGATTGTGTAGAAAGAAATCGGTCCACTTTCGGGTTGTACTTGAAATTTATCATAAACATGTCGCAAATTCCATGAGGGCAAGTCATACATATTATCAACACCTATTTCATAAAACGTGTGCATTTACAGGTGCTTTTTGCAAGTCGTCAATTACAAATAAGAAAGAAAATAATAATAAATTATACATATAGGTATAATTGTAATTTGCAGTTCCAATTTAATAATACCAGGGCTCATAGTGGTCTGTTATCTTGTAAATAGTTGAAAAGTGACCAAAAGCACACGAAAAAGTGACCAAAATCTCATTACACCCTTTTTTTTTCCTTTGTCAATTTCTCCATCGCCTCTCTTTGTTGTTTTGTTGCATCTTCTCTTCTTTACTTCCTCCTTTCTTAGGTTTTCTAGGTATGCTTTGTAGTTACGGTAAGTGCACTTAGCACATGTAAGAATCTTCTGAGTAAGTAGAACCAGTTTTGGCCTATTACCGAATTTCTTCACCTCAGATATCATATTTAACTTTGCATTGAGAGTTCCCAAAGCCATGAAATATTCAAATTTCCATCACCTATTCTTAAGAACATACAAGAAGCATAACACAAGACGACCATGATGAAACACACAAACACACACGCGCGCGCAAAAAGAGCGGAGCGTTAACTATTACGAGAGAAAACTAAAAGACGATTAGGATAGAAGAAAAAATAGACACAGAAGGGTTCTCAACCCCACGTTGAGAACTTAAGCATCCACCAACCATCCACTGTGCTTTAGAAAGAATAAAAGGTGAAGTGAGAATAAAGCTGATTGTTTCACATGTGGCAGGAAGTACTAAAGCTTTCAGAAGAGTAGTGAGTAACAAGTTTCTGCCAATTTCCCATTTATTTTTATATTTTTCTTAGAAAACTTCCAATGCAAAACATAAATTACACGAAAAAGTCACTTTACCTCCCAAAAAAGTAACTTCTAGTGACAAATTTGGAAAAAGTAACTTTTAGTGACCAACTTGAAAAAAAGTAACTTTTAGTTTTTTTTAAAAAAAAAAGTGACTCGCTATGAGCCCTGTAATACATATAATAGTAACACCAAATGTTTAACTTGGAAGGACGACGATTATGATAATGAAATAGCAGTGGTGAGAAGTACAAGAGCTTTGTACAGAACGCCTTTACAAATACCACCCCTAACAGCACACAAACGGGAAGTGTGTGAGGTTTTGTTGCCAGTGTTTAAGTCAGTGGATTTTACTTTTTATCAAGAAAGAAATGTAAATATTATATTACTCACGTTTGAATTTAGTAATTATTATTAAGTATTCACAGTAAGAAAAATTCTTTATACAAAATGAATATTACTTTAGCAGAATTCATTAGCATTTAGCAAGAAAATTAATTTCTTATGTTTTTTACTCTTTATTAATGCTTTTAAAAAAAATGTTCAGGAAGAGGGTCGGCTTATAATCGAACAATACTGTACATCATCAGATATATCAGATATTTACTAGCCTACATCAACTAAATATTTATATGATTTCAGACACCTTACAATCAAGAAACCAGAATTTTAATAAATTCCTCTGTATAATAATAATAATAATAATAATAATAATAATAATAATAATAATAATAATAATAATAATAATAATAATATCGGACAACACGAAGTATGGATTCAACATAAAACAAACTAAAACCACCTGAACTTAACATAACGCACTAACCAAACTATACGCGAGCACGAAAAACCAACTGAGGAATCTACTGAAGACCACCGAAATGTTGTCAACAAACGTGCGAATGAAGTTTGGAATAAACAATGCAAAACAATGCAGGTTAATCAAGGAAAACAAATAATCAACAAATATAAATTAGCCACAGAAGAGAAGACTGAAGCCATGAAACAGAAAGAAGTACTCGTATACAAGTATTTAGATTTCAACCAATCCAGAAAAGAACAGAACACAAGAAGATAAAAGAAAGAACAACACAAAATTACGAACAGAGATATGAAGATATATATATATGCAGAACAAACCTTCGACAGTAAGAACACAAGTAAAACTATTCATACATTTATTTGAAGTACCGGTTCTAACGTACTAATTTGAAGTAATAAAATGAACAGAGAACGAACTAGCAGATCTCGAAAGGAAAAACACCATATTGATAGAAAACAAAATACTAAAGAAAGAGTGTTATTATCTAAAAAACGAACGAAAACTAGGACTGATCAACATCCGAAATCTATATTACACACAAATATTAAGAGATTATTTCTCAGGAAAACAAGGAAATTCAAAATTACAAAGAATTAGTACCAGCAGACTACGAATATACACCACTTCACCTAAGCCAGACAGATGAATCGAAAGTAATTTCAAAATTACAAACAACAGAGGACATAGGAAAGCAATGGAAAGGAAAACCATTACATGGGCAATTCCCGGGACAAGTCAACCAGGAACATGTAAACAGGGATGTGGCATATCAACGGATGAAAATAGAAGATTACCAAGAAATAGAATACAAGACCAGGTAATAAAATACTACAGAAAAAACACACCTTGAAAAACATCGCAATACAAGATGACAAATGCAAAAGATGTCAAAAATATCCAGAAACAATACAACATACAACTGGATGCACAATGATAGCACAAACTGAATACAATAAAAGACCTGATAGTGGCAAAAATCATACATGAAGAATTAGCAATGAAACAGAAAATTATACCAGAAGTACCGTATTACAAATAACAGGAAACCATACTAGAAAAACCCAAACTTTCCTCGGATAGAACAATACTAACCGATAAAGAAGTACATCATAAAATAGTCCGGACATCACAGTAATAAGCAAAGAGAAAGTTGGGGTACATCTAGTAGACAAAATAATACCAAATACAACAAACCTGCAGAAAGCACATAGAGAAATATAAACAACTAGCTTAAAACATAAGAGGATAATGGAAGATCAAAATTTTAAAATAACAGCAGTAGTAATATCAGATACTGGAATGGTCCACAAGACATCGAGAAATGTGTCTGAAACAACTGGAATTAAAGAAAAAATTAAAGAAAATACAGAAGAACGTAATATTGGACACATGAAAATTGTAAGAAACTTGAGGCAAACCTCAGAACAAAGGGAGAAAGATAGGAAAAGTCGCGTGCTCAGATGAGAAGTGGAGAAAATAAATACATTAATAATAATAACAATAATAATAATAATAATAATAATAATAATAATAATAATAATAATAATAATAATAATAGCGGTCGTCAGGTCTTTCTTCCTTTAGATCCTCTAGCAGGTCGAAAAGTGAACTCTTTATTATATTATTATTATTATTATTATTATTATTATTATTATTATTATTATTATTATTATTATTATTATTTATTTATTTATTTATTTACTTTCTTTCTTTGCTTGACTTTACTCTATTGGCTTGTACGAGTATGGATATTTTTTCTTTTTGATCTTGCAATGTACTTTAACTCTGTTTAAACAAATGGCACCTGCATCAGATAATTGTCCCAAATGTAAACAGCCAATTTGAAAAAAAAAAAAACTGTAAAATGCATCATACGTTTAAGGTCATCTTTCATGTCTAGAACAGTTAAGTAAAACTGTATATGTTTCTCAAATTAGTGACTATAAATGCGATACTTCCATAAACGACGAAAATAAAGGACTTCGATACTTTGGGAGCTGTTAGTAATCCAATCCGTCTGATAGCCAAAATAATGAACAGAGAAGTGTTATTCAATCAAGTTGTGGTTGTAACCAATTTTCTATTGATTCGGTGCTTCTTTCAAAACTTACAGAAGACTGCTTGAATAGATTTGGTTGTATATTGCTAAGAGAACTTCAAAATAAGAGTACTGAATCTTGGTTTCAGATGATTTCAAGAAATAAGAAACCAATTTCTAAACATGTGGTTCACAGATCGCGAAATTCAAGCTCAAAGAACACCTGCTGTTGACAATTCTTGAATTAGCTTCAAAATCGAGGAGAAACGCCTTATTTGTAACTAGGTTTAGTCCATCAGTTACGACTGACGTGGTTGAAAATATTGTTAAACAACAAAACGTTATGAATGTTGTGTACCAAATTGAAAACCAAATATAACTCTTACTCATCGTTTCATGTTGAGTAAATGAAGCTTTACACAATCCTACAGTGTAGCCTCGTATTATTCATATAATTTACCCATCATACTTTTACTTTGAATGCAAGATTGTTTGATAAACTAGGTCAGGAGAGAAGGCTGTTTTTACCTATCTACATAACTTAACCTATCCTGTGTTTTTAGTTCGTTTCCAGTTGATGGAACCCACTGAACTCAGATAATTCCAAACAGTGTTAGGCCAGATTGTCCTAGAGGTCAAAGGAACAGTGTTTAAAATGAAGGAATACTCAGTCGGAGTAGAGAGAGTACTGACTTCCGTATCTCCGCAGATCTCCAAGAAATTAAAGCGAAGTTTGTTAAGGCGAAGTATAGGGCAACTAAGCGAAACTTATCTCCTTGCCCTTTCCATCAATAATTGGTGAAGGTGTGTAATTTGTTATCTTGACGAGAACTGTATTAAGTTCTTGATTGCTACTAATCTAAATCCCATAATTTAATATAGAGGAATTGAAGTTGTAAATAAAGCATTAACTCTCAGCCTAAAAGACCTCACTTTTTCTTTACTATTCTGAAGATATCTGAAGATGAAACCCCTAGAGATTAAAGAACGAAGCCGGAAGGATTATTAGTTATCATATATGTAGATAGGCTAGCAGATCTGCATATTGAAAAAGCTTATATTGGAAGATTAATTATTTATATAAGAAAACAAAAAATTATTAAATCTTTCATATATATATATATATATATATATATATATACAGCAGACGATACGAGTTTATTTCAAAGTCATGCTACAGATTTTCCTTCGCTTCAGAGCTCCGTACGTTAGTATGCTAATAGCCACATGCGTTTCTTGTTTCTCACATGGCTGCAAATTACATTATAATGCTACGATGTTCACAGGATTTTTCCACGCCTTCGTCCCGGTCATTGCTTCAGAAAAAAAAATATTGTTTATTCACAAGTGTATTACACAATGGACTAGGAAAAAGTCAAGAACAAGAAATACTTTTTCTCTTTAGCACTCCGGTAGTTTAGTTGCTAGCGCGCGCCTTCGATTTCCGCCGAGAGAGCCTTGAAATCTAAACGAATAACGGTGTTCATATTTAATCTTAAATAGTCGGCCCACGTTTCATATAGCCTTGGTGCTGAAAAGGAACGCTAAACTTAAACAATTTTTCTCGTATATTGACTGAGGTAGAAGCTGACATGCCTATAGAGGAATTGGTGTAATATGTTATTTCCTCCTTTACCATGTATAACGTTGTATTAAAAAATTCTGGTGTGCTCACACTCCACTAAATAACTAAATTATTCATATTACTTTCATATTCCTATTATTCATATTACTTTCGAAATAAATTCATTACTCACATTTCATATTCCTTCATATTACTTTCGAAATAAATTCATTATTTAAATCAAGTACGATGACATTTGAACAACACATGGCTGTATACCTACTGTTGGGGCACTATATATATATAAAATTGAAAGTGACTATGTTTGTGACTATCAATCTCTTGAACGATCTCTTTATCAAATTTTTGTTGTAGATGCAGTTCTGACCGGGGAGTGTTTTTAGCTATTCCCCTTGACGGTAAAACTTCGGGGAGGGGGAGGAAGGAAATTATAAAAAAAAATAAATAAATAAAACCTAATAATTCTTGAACCGGACGACCGATCTCAAACTTTCAACATAGATAAGGTTCGGGCCTGGTATGTTTTTTATTATTTCACCTTGACGGAGCAACGTAGGGGAGGAGGAGAGAGATACACAAATCAATATAGAAATAAAAGTGATCTAGTTCGTGAGTTAATAACTCGAACTAACCGATCAATCTGAATAAAATCTTCGACATAGATGAGGTTCGAATCTGGCAAGTTTTCTGTCATTTCACCTTGACGGTAGATCTTAGGGGAGGGGGGAAAATATATGAAAATGAATAAAGCTTAACTCCTGAACCACCCGACCGATCTCGATCAAACTTTCAACATAGATGAGGTTCGGACCTGGGATGGTTTTTATGATATCACTTTTACGGTAGAACTTAGGGTAGGGGGAGGGGAGGGGAGATATCTATAAAAATAAATAAAACTCACCCAACCCATCTGGATCAAATTTTCAACATAGATGAGGTTCAGGCTTGGAAAGTTCTTTTTTTTTTTCTTTTTTAGATTTTCACTTTAATGGTAGAACCTAGGGGAGGGGGAAATTTATATATAAAACTACTCTTGAACCACCCAACCTCATCTTGATCAAATTTTCAACATAGATGACGTTTGGGCCTAGGACAATTTTTGTCATTTAACTTTGACAGTGCAACGTACGGAAGCGGGGAGGATTATGTAAAAAATAAAAATTAGTTTTTTAATACATTTTCACTTTGACGGTAGTACTTAGGGGAGGGTCGAACTTAGGAATAATATATATAAAACTTGAGTCTTGAACCATCAGACTGATCTTTATCAAATTTACAACCTAGATGAAGTTTAAACCTGAGATGGTTTTTGCCATATCATTTTGACGGTGTAACTTAAAGGTAGGAGAGAGGAGAGACGTTTAAAAAATGATCGACACTGGCCGATATTAGTATCGAATCCATAGTTTTCGCGATCGCTAAGATGAACAATGACACTTCTGATGCCGTTTAAATCCAAATACAGCCGCTCAACTTTGGGGGAAGGGAGGAGTAGATATAAAATGATCGAAATGACCAACATCGATACTGATCAGTGTCGAATTCATAGTTTTCGGGGTTGCTGAGACGAACAAAGACACTTCGGATATCATGCACTGCAACATGGGGAGAGGAAGAGGATATATAAAAATCATCGAAAATGAAAGATATCAAGGAGCGCTTTAGTAATAGTAAAAAGTGACTGATTAACGGAACACATTACTATTTATTTTTTATTTAAAACAGCGAAGCGGGTAATTGATGCTTATATATACTAGCACCACTTCTAAACGTAACATTCGATATAACCGCTTGATGGATTTGTAAAGCAACGTTAATGGTTCAAAATTAATCTGCACCGTTGCCACATAGTGAAATTTTGAGTCCACATAGCGGCTGGCGGATAAAGGAGGCCCCGGAGGGTATACCATCATATAGCATTTTCGCTTTATTTTGTCCTGAAAAATAGTGCGCTGTTATTCGTGGGCATCATTCTTAGAACATCCGATAGATAGATAGATTTGACTGATTGATTGATATTGTAATTAGTATAATGTGAGAAATTGAAGACCAAAATGACAATTTCTGCTGCTCGAGATGGGATTTTATTACGTTTCAGGTTGGCATCACTGTTCCATAGCCTAGCGGCACGTTGATAGTATCGTGGATCACCAATAAAATTTCATCGATAAAAAAATAGAAACATTTTTACTGACATGGGTAACATAAATGAAAGTTAAAGAGTTTTGAAAAAGAAAAATGAATAGATTCTATCTTTAAACTTTTAGTTTAACAAAAGCAATGAGTGTGTACGAGATAACCAACCTGTCTTACAGAATGAGCGTTGCTATTTTAAAACTTTGGTTTATTCATCACGAGCCTACTTCCTATTTTCATCCCTTATGGCTGAACGCAGTAAAATACATTAAATTAATTAAAGTTCTAAAGCTGAAAGCGCTGTATTTAGAGTTCAAAAATGTCAGAAGCATATGGAACTGTAAAACAATGAATTATTTCTGTTTCAGTATCCTGCCAGTGGCAAGACAATATTGCTTATAGAGTTGGCCAAAATCATGGTTTTTATTGGGAAAAAAAAAAAAAAATTGGTTTAAACCCTTTTTTGTTTGTTTGTTTAAGTAATTCGTTCTATGTATTTATATCACATATGACAGAAATAAGTTTTTGTTTCGCCTTGGTGTTATTATGCAACGACTGGGTTATGCTGGAAGGGGTCAAGTAAGCTTAAAGCGGAATCAAAACTGCTTCTCGGCTTACATTCGAGAAAAATTGTCCTCCATTTGAACTCGAAACCGTGACTAATTGGTCACAAATGTGATACGTCTTCCGACTCATTCACGAAGGACTCCTGATAAAAATACGTTGTACTGATCTTTACATACTTGTTAATATAATTGTCACGAGTCATTTCAGAAGGACAAAAAGATAAACAGTTGCAGAGTGAAGCCACTAAACAGAATTACATATGGGCAATTTCAAAACACTGCAGAATACAGAAGAAATAGTTTAGTCCAAGTTATTTCACTACGACATTTATTAGTCCAAGTTAAAGAAATATGACGACTTAATTTGCATATCAGTAAGAAAAGTGATTAAACATACGAATTATTTGAGTCCACTTTGGCTCTGATCCATTTATACATAAATAGATACCAAAGATACTTCTGATTTCAATAAATGCCTCTCGTGGGGTTTGTATGAGCACCCTCCCCCCACACACGAAAGTACGGCATTTCGATGTATTTTATCAATAGTAAACATTATTAAAACGAAACAATATTTAGAATTTTTTATTGCAATTGCGTAACAATAATGAACTATAAAAAAACTAGAAAAGAAACATTCACAAACTTCTTTAAAAAAAAAAAAAAAAAGTTGTTTTTATAGTACAATCTCTTTTAGTAATGAATAGGGAATTAAGTCTAACACTTGTAAATATAACAGGAATATTATACGGGAGTGAAACGTGATAACCCACAAATGTGTGCTCATCATGATTTTACGAACACTTACACTTTTATGAACATTTTTCGTTTTTTGGTTTAAACCAGTTAGTTTATATATGTATACACAAAACAGCTGGTTTAAACCAAGGTTTAAATCATGGTTTAAACCAGGGTTGGCAAAAACCATGGCTTTTATTTATTTTTATTTTTATTTTTATTTTATTTTTTTTTTTATTTATTTTTTTATTATTATTATTATTATTATTATTATTATTATTATTATTATTTGTTTAAACCAGGTTTTTATGGTTTAAATAATTTGCTCTATATATTCATATCATATATGGACAGAAATAAGTTTGTTTCGCCTTGATGTTATTATGCAACAACGGGTTATGCTGGAAGGGGTCACATAAGCTTAAAGCGGAATAAAAACCGCTTCTCGAGTTACATCCGAGAGAAATTGTCCTGCACTTGAACTCGGAACCAGGACTAATTGGCCTCAAATGCGATACGTTTGCCGACACACTCACGAAGAAATCTTGATAAAAAAAAAAAAAAAAAAAAAAAAAAACGTTGTACTGATCTTTACATGCCTCTTAATATAACTGTCAAGAGTCATTTGAGAAGAACAAAAAGATAAACAGTTGCACAAGTGAAACCATTATACAGAGTTACATATGGACAATTTCAAAGTACTACGGAGTACAGAAGAACTAATTTAGTTCAAGTTAGTTAACAACGACTTTTATTGGTCCAAATTAAAGAAATACAACGACTTAATCTGCATATCAATAAGAAAAGTGAATAAAGATACGAATTATTTGAATCCACTTTGGCTCAGACTCATTTATACATAAATAGATACCAAAGATACTTATTTCACTAAATGCCTCTCGTGGGGTCTGTATGACCCCCCCCCCCACACACACACACAAAGTACGGCATTTTCGATGTATTTTATTAACAGTAAACATTGAAACGAAACAATATTTAGAATTTTTCTTCGATTGCAATTACATAACAATAATAACTACAAAAAATCACAAAATGAACATTTATAAACTTATAAAAAAAAAAAAGTTGCTTTTGTAGTATAATCTTTTTGAGTAATGAATGGGGAATTTAGGTCTGAATATAATACAAATAATATACGGGAATGAAACGTGATAACCCACAAATGTGTGTTCATCAAGATTTTGCAAACACTTACACTTTTACGAACATTTTTTTGTTTTTTTGGTTTAAACCAGCCAACCCTGGTGTAAACCACCTTGGTTTACACCAGCCAACCCTGATCGCTTGGTTTCATCAATACACCATTCCCTGCTGCTGTACTGCTTGATTCCAACCAAGGAAATTTCCGAAACAAGCTGATAATGAAATAAATGTATTGTTATACGCAAAGATGAATATAGAACTATAGTCCGCCCAGCATAACCAGCGGATGGCGTCATCCAATGAGTTCGCGACGCGCTGTTGCCAAACCTTCCGTGAGAAAGCCAGCTTTTACCGGGCTAATGTAGTATGTAGCAAAAGTACTTGTTTCACTAAGAACATCTAGTATATGATAATACAAAAATATGACATTAATAACACCACCATAGTATGTGTCTTATCAATAATACTATTTTCAGTTACAAATGTGGTATGAACAATATATATTTCGTTTTGTTCGGAAGTTCACGAGACAAGCAAATGTATGCATGTGCTTTTGATTAGTTTCCGTGGGTACGCTGCTTATAATTACATTAAGATTCATGCAAAAATAGAACTAAGGAGTCCTCAAACCGAAGGTCAATGTGGTACAATTTTATTTATTTTTATATTTCTTTTTATCCCGAAACAAAGCAAATCTCGCACAAGGAAACAAGTTATGCACTAATTAATGAAATCTAAATATTTCATGAATAAGGAGTACATATGGCTGATTAATAGAGCACTCATCTATAATGCTAAATGTCAATTCAAACTGCTCTAAACTTGTGTGGTATATTCGTGAATTTTCTGGAGCTTTCTCCATTTCCTCCCATTACCTTAGTTACGCAATCCTGCTATCATGAATTTGTTTTAACTAGGCCAGGTGATTGAGGACATCCAAATAAGTAAAAATGTTCGTGTAAATATGAGTCCGATGCCGCTTCGTTTCCGAGATACAGAGTGTTCAAATGTCGAGTCCCACCAATGGCTCACTACGGGAAAGTAAATGGAAATGTTCAATATTACAGGAATAATACAATCAAGTGGAATTATGCCTGTGCAAACATAGATATTTAAACTAATCTACATTTCAGGTTATTGGGTTATCAGTGTTGCTAACCTGGTACAAAAATTTATGTTTTCAAATACCACTCGACGTCCACACGTTAGCATACGACTGCTGCTATCAAAACATTCCTAAACATGGGGCAGATTCCGGTTCGTTTTTAAAAGACAAGGCCATTTGAAAACATAACGCTTTGTACGCGGTTGGAAACACTGACAACCCAATAACCTCAAATATTGATTAGTTTCACTCTACATTATAGTGCAAATATTTTGCAAGGCACAACTCCACTTGATTGTGTTATTCCTGTAATATTGAATTTACTTTCACTTTTCGATAGTGAATGGAAATATTCCCATTGGAGGGACTTGACATTTTAACATCCTGTCAGAAATGAAGGATGAAGAAATGAATCAGCATCGGACCCATGTTTATAGGAACATTTTTACTTATTTGGATGTCAGCAATTACACCCAGTATATCAGCTCTACCTACAGGCTATAACATCTTTCAGTGGTTATGCCGGCTAGAAAGACGATGATGATGAGAAATGAATGTAATGATGGAATGAATGAAGTAGGAAACCAGAAAACCCCGACAAAACCCACGCACACGGTGTTTGTCCACCACAAAGCCCACTTAGCGAGAGCTGAGACCGAACCATGGACTTTACACATCAGCGTTCTACCACTAAGCCACCGCTGCTAGGGTCAAGAATATAATTTAATTTCGTGAAATAAATAAAACTTTGTTTACATATGTATGAGAGTATTTTTCCGTTGCGATCACAGCATCAAGTAGATCATCCTCACTTTCAGATTCAACAGATGCACTTTAAAATTTTAAAAAGGGAACACTTGAATTATCATTTCCTGAGTTTGTTCCATGCCGCTTCGTTTGTTCAATTCTCCTCACAATAAACATTCCTACAGTTAATACACTGCAAATTTTAAAATGCTATACTGCATCGATTTGTGTTCCGCACACGCACGTAACAAATACAGAAGCAAAAGCTAATGGCACTGCAACGGGGAGGTTTACAACATAATGAAAATTATGTACAATATATCATTTAGTGCTTATTCATCAAATCTTGTATAAGCACTTTTTCCAAGAAATTTATATATGAAATTGATCATGCATGTATTCTGAACAGTACGTTACCAACTCCGCCTACAGTTTCGACCAAACAATAACCAAGACCATAGGATGAAAAAGAAAACAAACGTTAGTTTTGATGTCAGAATTTTTGTTAGTCTCTATCACCTTGTTCGTTAGCAGAAAGGGATTTTTCCCTTTTCTGCAGGGAAATAACTCTTTGGAAGTTAAAAACCACCACCAGATTAATAGTGTTGCCAATCAACATATAGTTTTATTTTCTCAGATAGCACAAGGTTATTACACATTTGAAGTTTACATGTTAAACGAACACCTGCAATGTTACATTTATTATTTCATGTTGCAAATTAAGGACTCTACATTATCACAACATTCAAATTTTGGTGGTCTCTACAGCTGTAATAACGAGAGACAGACTAAGTAATGCACATTCAAAACACTTCAGTGCCTAATAGTATGATCTCGAACAAACACGAAGTAAGTTACACGAGATTTCAAAAGCCTTTATTTCGAAAAATTGCTTAAATTAGTATCTCACTCAATTACATAGATGGTTTTCACTAGATGTGAAGATTAGAATACCGTTTACAGCAATTTGGTACTCAAACCGTTTTGGAAATACGATCAAAATTAATAAAATTTGCAACAACACCTCTTAAAATTATATAATTCAGAGAACTTGTAGCAATTACCCACCAGAAAGTATTGTTCTAATGTTGTAGTGGTAAAGTAAATCAATAATAATTTTAAAAAGTTTCCACAAATACGCCATTTTAAGCAATATATCAAATTCTATATATTTTTTTCTATAGCTCCCGAATAGTTTGAGGTATCGAATTATTGTAAACGTCATTATGATCTTTATGTTTATTGAAAACCATCTACATAACTGGATATCATACTTATCTAAACACTTTTTCGAATATAAAGATTTTTTCAGAAAAGTCAAATTTTCAATTCCTTGTAACTCTGTTCGTACTTGTTCGAAATACGTCATGTGATGACTGTACTATTGGACAATTAGGTACTTAGGATGTGTATTACCCTGTCAGTCTCACTTGCATTAATTACTGTTCTAGAACCCTCCAAAATGTGGGTCTTTCGATGTTTGTTGTACTGTAGCGTCCTTAGAGGATGGTTGTAGAACACAGGTCCCCAAGACCCATATCCACGGGGTTTAGGGGGCCGGAACCCCTAAATTTATATTGGCCCCCTAAATTCTACATCCTTCGTACATTTTTGGGCTGGCTACAGGGCTGGTTCCTTCATGTAAGTTAGTAGCTAGGCTGGTTTCTTTCTGTACCGAAGTTTAATATTTAGTTCACACAGTATTGTCGAGCGTGCGTTAGCGAGTGAAGGCGGGTTAGAGCCCGGCAGTGCACGTTGTTTTCTGTTCTTATTACAGCTAATTGCGAAGGAGGACCTGTGTTCTAGAACCTTGCCCGTCCTTAGTTTACACCACCACACGAGAAGTAAGGTATTGTAAGTTTTTGTTTTATATGTAAATCTGGGTAATTGTTTAGTATTGGGGAGAAAAAAGTAGCAGAAAACCAAGATGATTTACAAGAGAAATGAGTTGATAGTAGAGTTCAAATAGTTAAAAAAGTATCGTACACAATATTTTGAAGACAGTAAGGGACTTGTACAAACCGAAAAGTAAGTGGAAGTGATTGCCCATTTTATGTTGAGAACAGAACCCAACCAACCCTGCGGGGCTTCTAATCCGTTCCTACTACTACTAGTACTACTAGTACTTATACTATGGATCATAATTTATGAAACAATGAAACGACCGAATCGGAATAGAATATCGCACAAAAAAAAGAAAAAATAAAAATCTAGCCCCCCAAAGCTAAACAATAGCCTAAATTTGAAATATGTAATAACCTAACGTAGTGCTACTTGGATAAATACAACTTTATGCTGGGCTGGCAACACTCTTAACCTTGTATTATCAGAGTATACTAAACAATATCCCCTTGTCGATATTTGAACGGTACAAAATTTCAGCTTCTTTTCTTAACAAGTTTAAAAGTTACAAGAACATATCAAGATGAATGATCCACTCTGTATATAAAAATGAGTGAAATGTTTGTCCTCCAGCTCCTTTGATGGATCGATTCTTATGATTTTTAGTGCCTGACTTAATTCTTGCCTAGTTTAATGTTTACACATACTACTCATTAAAATGCATTTCCGAGGGAAATGCACAAGGCAGTTCAAAATATATGCGAAAAATTTAGTAACTTTTGATCTTGTTTAACTTAGATGATGAAATTTGGTATATAAACTTTTCACTTGAAGTGGACCTGTCGCTTAGAGCTTTTGTTTTAAGGTAGGGCAAAGGGGTTTATTTCTTCTATGGATATAAAAATGAACGGAACTATGTTTATGCTAAACCGTTGCACCGATTTTTTTTGGGGGGGTGAGTAGGTGGTGGGGTATCTGAGTGGACAATGGCTTCACGTAAGGTGTTTGGTACATTTTGGCAATGGATGTCATAGTTTTCGGTGTCGCTGAGAACAATAATAATACTCCCGAAGAAGTTCAGTCCCCTCGATATTGGGTGGGGTGGTAAGGGAGTGAGGTGCAAAAATAAACGAAAACAACCCGTGTTAATAACTAATCCATGAGATGAACAGTGTGCACGCGGCACTAAGAAACAAAGAATTCCTCTAATTTTTCACCCCCCCCCAATCTCTAAACAATAACCTAAATTTTTAGCTGAGAATTAAATATCGTAGTTGAAAATTATGGATAATTTGGATTAGGTTAGTTTAGAAACTGGATTTCACTTCACTTAAAATATGTTAGTTTATCTGTGGCTGTTTTTTGATCCACATTTTGGAGAACTTATGAATTACGATTTTTAAAGAATTGATTTATCTAAACTGGTTACCAGAGTAGTTTGGGAAGCAGTTCCCAAAGATGTTTAAATTCTCCAGAAGAGTCTAGGAGTGACTTCTGGAAGAGAGTAACAAGTTGTCTGTGAACTTTGGTACAGAAAGGAACTAATCTACCTACTAACCTATATGGGGGGACCTGTTCTAGAAACTTCCCGGAACGGACGACTAACTTTGGAACCTAACCTATACTAACAACTTCTTTTTATGAAAAAAGCAAGGTATATATGTTATGTTCTCGGGCCAACATTCACAATCTGAACCAAGAATATGCCGATCCTTATTACGCGACCTCTTACCGATACTTTCAATGAATCAAGTTCCAGTGTATATAAATAAGAATATCTGCTATTATTCGTTCGTTACACTCTCACTTTCAACAATGAGCCTCAGAATGCTTTTCACTGATTTGTGACTAGTTCAGTAAACTCAAGCAGTAGCAATATCTGAAAATAAATGTTTTCAGTGTGTTCCAATGACTTCATAACTTGTTTTCAGTGTGTTCCAATGCATTTATTTTATTTATTTAAGATGTTTAGATTTGCTTACAAGTAAGAATTAAACAGAATTCATAATTTTCAGGATTCTTTTATCAGTGAGAGTTTAACAGACAATTAATCTTCAGAAGTGGTGTATCATTATAGTTGTCTTCTTTCTTAGTGGATGTATATACAAATATGCAGTAATAAAATATTTTCCTACAGATCATAACATCATAATTGAATAAATAATACTGTCACGCCCCTTGCAGAGCATAGGCTGGAACTTGACCATGTCTACGGCCCCGGGTATCGGATCCGCACAGTCATCGTTACGTGACAAACACTGATCGACATACAGAAAATTAATGCTAACACAACAAAACTCAAAATCTGTGTGCTTATTAAGATAATCACACTAACATCTCTGCGTACCTGAAATATGAGCTATTTTGCACCCCGTTGCATGCCTAAGTGACCCTAGCAACCTGAAGGCAGACATCTTGTGGCAGTAGCTCACGGGGTTGGCGTAGAAGGAGGCCAAACGCAACAAGTTTTCGTGTTTACGAAATTTCTGCTTCTCTTCCGAGATTTGATTCAGAATGTTAGTTCTTCTTCTCAGACAATATCTATGATCACCGACTCGTGGGTAAGCAAAAATAACATGTCTCTTTTAGGATCAACGATCCGGAATTGCGGAGCACAGCAAAACACAAAACCTGCAAGAGAAATTATCTTCTATGCAGATTATACCATCTAAAACGCAAATTACTCTATGTTAGCAAATAAGGTACAAATTCTGCAGCTACTCTTTTGTTACTGCTATCAACTGAACTGCCAGATCTTTAAGACGGTTGAGTTAACGTCCTGTTCAGCAGCGAGGCTATATGAGACATGGACTTACCGAATAACGTGCAATCTAGTGTTGGAAAATTTCATGAAAAGTTCAAACTTGAAAAGTTCGGCTCATTTTTTTTAAAATTGTCCATTTAAAAAATCCCTGTAAAATTACAAACATGTTGGTATGTAACATGGCTATATTAAAAATCGAAGTAAGTTTATTTTAGTTTTTTTTTCTTTCTAATAGTACATAATTTTCACATTTTTTCAAAAGACGTTACGGAGCGTTACAAGCATGTATTTCAAATTTCAAGCCATTATCATAAAGCAGTATGTTTTCGGCAGAAACCTTCAATTTTACACGATGCTGACAACCGAAAACTTAAATTTGACTTGCACAACCAAGTTTATATCATAAACTCACGCATTACCAATACAAAATTAATCATTTTTTAATTTTTTTTCTTGGTGGAAAGCACTGATTCAGTTACAATAATGTGTTTTACGTGTTTATCCATATCATGTATAATGTCAATGTGTGTCAGTCCATCTTGTATCATTATGGTGCCAATAACCATACTGTATAACACATAGGTAGCTCACAGTCATCACACTATGTTCAGAATAAGTTATTATAAAAATGAGTGTCGCTAATAAATAAAAGTAAATAAAAGAAAGCGAAAGTTCGAGAAAAGTTGCTTATGAAAAGTTCGGAAACGAACTTTGGAAATGAACTTTCGAAAATGAAAGTTCGTCTGAAAAGTTCGCTCATTTACATCTCTAGTGCAATCCGAACCATATGAGCTCCCGCCGGGCTCCATCTTTCAGAAGGAGACATGTAGAGTGAGAACAAACTAGCATATATATTATGGCTATATGGTAGAGGTAAAATTCGCAAAATAAATTCTCAATTCCGCAAATTTATAACAGCGATATTTTCCTAGGTTATGCCTCAATTTACGAAAGATTTGTTTCGTCATCCCCACAAAAATACAAATGCCTGAGTGAGATTAGCGAACGATACAGTAGACTACCTACAAAATATGAGCGTATAAGATATTGAAATATATGTTGTTTTGTGACATTTTGTTACATTGTTTTGTGAAATATTTTTTACCCGTTTTTTTTTTCATACGTGACATTCTCCATCTGTACGTAGAGAAACACTATTTATTAGAAATATTTAAAGCACACAAAACATATTTTCTGTTTAGTGATATTAATCAACGTAGATAGATTTATCTGTTTCCAACCTCAGGATTCAGTACCTCATTCCGATGTGGTATGCTTCAACGCAACGCAAATTTGCTATATTTCCCTTGTATTACTTGCGAAACGTGAAACATCACAAACTAGGCAACAATAAATTACAAAATAAAAATTTTGCTATGCCTTGACACACACTATTTTGGAATAAAAAGTTAAGGCAAGTTCTTTTTCCCAGTTCAAAGTTGTAGATAACACCGCTTCATGCAAATCGAAAAAAAAAATCACAGTGCAAACCCTATTTTCCGGGACAACTCATATAGGCGTCTCTCGTGAGCGCAAAACATGGGTTCGATTCCCGGTGGAAGCTCATATACGGATACCACATTCAATTGTAAAAACACATCTCCTATAGCCTGGTTGCAGAGCGAATCACTAACCCCAAATCAATCAAACCTCCCTCCCATGTCTCAATGTCCATTATTGTCTCAATGGAACGTAAAATTTGTGATATTTTAATTTGTGATATTCAATACTTTAAATTTGTCTTTCGATATGATGTCAGTGAAGCAAATTTTGTATTTTTTAAAAATAATTTCCACAGATTCACTTTCCAATGATCTTAACTCATATTTTGTGTTGTGTTGCATTCGCTCCACAAATATTACGAAAACTGATATGGAAAGAGAAATGCATTTTCCCCAAGTTCCCCTAAATGCGTTTTGTAAAGTTGTTTACTGTACAAGAAAAAATTACACATTTTTTCTTTTTCCTTATGTTGTGCATTAAATGGGGTCCACAATCTGATCAAAGTGAAAGGAAGTTAAACGTTCTTTCGCCATTCATCAAATCTCCCAATCTGTTTAACAATAAATAACTTTAAACACTGTATAAATATTATGTTAGTGGCACTGAAATATTGCTTCTCTTGAAATCAGAAAAGTCAAGCAGTGCTGAATCTGATCAGAGGAAGGATGGAAGACACTTTGTACTCACCAGATGGAATTAGCATTTTTCTCAGCGTCGTGTGGTCAGTTGAGGACTAGCTCAGGAGAGTAATGCTCCCGGAAGTAGGAACGAAAAACACAATTCTGATTGGTTGGCGTTATCCATTTCTTGCCATATTGCATTCAAATAGTAGAAATTAAACGATTGCTCCTACCCTTATGAAATTTTCAACCTCTTGTGGATTAAAAACAACCAATTCTAGATGATAAACTACTCCTTGTGTAAAAAATATTCCTTGTTTGATAAAGAAAAGAAAGCTCTTGTATGAAAATTAACCTGAGATTACCCGTTGTGGATGAAACACCTGTTTTTGAAATAGAGATTTAGGATTTTGGAGTAGCGTTGTCCCGCAGTAAGCAACGCAGTGTATCCGTTTAATCATGAGGTTATGTACAACAACAAAATGTGCACGTATTGTTGTATATCTATAAAGTATTGTGTGTTACATAATCATGATACATCAATCAATATACCTTATTTATCTGAAAAAAAACTATATCATCAGCAGCAGCATAAGTATTCTGTCATTATTGGCACATTATTTGCCGCAACTGAGTAGCTTTCATGCACCTTGATCTTCAGGTAACTTCTTTGTTTTATTGTACGATGTTTCTGTTCTACAGATGTGTTTTTATTCCTTTTTGTTTCACATTCTTTGTTATTTGTTTGTTTTAATTAAATAAGAAAACTTCCTTAAAATTGTATATAATTTTGGAAGCAAATAGTAGTTTATTAAAAGTCTTCACTTGTTAATACTAAGGCTCAGATTTATATGTACAAACATTTTTTTTCAAACACGTACAAACCCAAAACAAAGTTTATTATCTCAATTAAGAGTCTGCAAATGTAAATTACAAATTTTATTTCACATAAAATACACATTTTCTGAAAAAATACGTAAATAAATATTTTGGATATTTTTTTCAATAAATACGTATTTCTAATAATTTTTCGTCATTTTAACCTATTCCAAATTTCATATCGAATTGTTCTTTTCTTTCTCTCGAAAGAAATTAACACCGGGAAAAGAATAGGCTACATAAATCTATTAATCGTCTTTACAACTAATCTTCCACCTGCAGAAACTACGTCGTCATAAATTCTGCTTATCAGCGCTGGGGTAACTTTGCCAAAAAAAAGAGCGCTTTGTACTTTGAAGGCAAAACTGATGGAAGGACTACCGTTGGTGAAGGAAAGGTAATCGTAGGCACAGCATTATATTTTATATTACTAAAGGAGGAGAAGAAATTCATTCCAGTGCATTATCATGCCTTCACCACCATGTGATTTGTCAGTCGTGGTGATACTGGAACTTTCAGTCCGGCTTCAAAATCCCACCCAAATTGTCACTCTTTTACCAGACAAGTTAGTGTCAAATGAAAAAAAAAAAAAAATCGTGAAGTCGCCAACTAGAATTGAACATTCCATAGAAACAAATCCCAATCTTTCACTTCCTCCAACATTCGTAATGCGCTGGGGTACCTGGCTTAATGCAGTACTATATTACGCGGAGAATTTTGAAGCATTTGTATCTGTAGTAATTAAACCCAGACGATGCTTCATCCATTGAAAATGTTCAAAATTTAGTAAGTGATAGTTGCTTGAGATGTGACTTGGCTTTCATATATACCAATTTAGATGTCTTGACTCAATCTATAAAGGAGCTTGAAGCTACGGGAGATTTATTGAGAACTTCGGTTAAAGGAGTACAGTGCGTTGAAAGAAAGCTGAATGTTCTTTCTGCTTCGAAAGTTGGAGTTGTAAGAAAAAAATAAGGATTTGTTTAAGAAACACATTGGTTATAAAACTATGTAAAATATCTGAAGTATTTGAAGGTCAAAACACAAGTGAAGTTGATGGTGTGATAGTGGCGAAGTGAATATTCGTGATATGCCCATTTTCAAATACATTATTCTTTGTTAAATAGTTTTAGCAAATATTTTTTCATTTTTAGTACAGAAAAATAAATATTTTAGAGTTTTTAGCACATAAAAATCCGGGTTCTAGTTATTACATATTCCTCTTATATATGGATAATATTGTGGAGTAAAATTTGTGAAAGATATTCTCTCGATAAAAATAGAAGAGAAGGACATAGCAAAATCATCCAAAGAAAACTCATTTTTACCAATAAACTACTTCTAAGATTATCTGAGAAAAATGATTACATTTTATTGTGTTAGTAATAATTGTTTACGAACTGGTTGTAAAATCTCTAGTCATTTCCAGAAAGTTGTTCTAACAAGCACCGAGTGAACTACCCTTACTGATTAATATCCATTTATATAATACTGGATCAAAATAAACTACATGAGGTTTGATCAAAAAGTATATGACCTCAATGTTTTCTGGCTTAAAAATGTAGTTAGTGAGGCGTGGTCTGATGCACTTTTTAGGTGATTCTCATGTACATTCTTATTCTTATTCAGCCTACAGAAGCAGCCAATCAAAATCAAATTGCCGATGAGTGAGAAGGAGTAAGTGAGAGGCGTTGTTCACACGTTCCAGTCATTTTGTCAAAAATGACTGAAACACTTGAACAATACTACTACATTAAATTTTGTCAATTTTGGAGAATCCCAAGTACAAACTATCCACAAGTTCAAACAGACATACGTATCTTGGAGACTCGGGTTCGGTTCCCGGTGGGGAGCTCTTGTGATTCGGATCCAATGTTAAGTTGTAGATCTACATCTCATATAGCCTTGCTGCTGAACTTGACAATAAACTCAATCAAATCGAAACAAAAAGTCAGTGTGTGGGGCTACCCAAAGGAACTACTTTGAAGGAGACTATTGGAATACTGTGGTACTTGAATTTTTATGAATAAGTATGATACATTTTGAACAAGCCTCGTATATAACTTTTAATAAAAGATTCATGGTATATGAACAAAATCGCGATCATGTCTTCTAAGTGCTGAAAACAACCTCATCAGTGACCTCTAGACTAGGGAGGTTGTAGAGGTTCAGTTCAAGAAGCCTTCCTTCAGATAATTCAAGGTGACTTATTACTACAGAACAATGTTCCGCCAATGTATCCTGGAATGTAGAAGCATTTTAAAAGGAATTTTGGACTCCTCTGCTTTCCTGGAATGCACGTTCGCCTGATGCACCGTCAATCAAACGTGTATTGCATGTAGTTGCTCGGCACTTGGATCGTAACAGTTCTTCAGCAGACAGTATGGTGTGTTTTTTACCAGGGATATTCTCGAAGAAGGCTACAATGTTTTTTTTTTTTTTTTTTTTGTATTTTCCGAATAAATCATTATTAACCCTAAAATATGGCATAGTATATTTCTTTCTGAATTATCGGAAAGTGTATTTGGACAGAATTAACTTTTAATAATTTAGTTCATATTTCATAAATAAATGTTTCATATTACCAACTTAGCATAGTATTATAAAACAGTTCGAATTTTTAGAATTTTTTGATATAACTAAATCAGTTGAACTTGAGAGAGGTCAAGGTCAACCACATAAAGTTTTCTCAATTACACTACACGAATATTGAGATAGACCTATCTACTAAATACTGGGCGCTAACATTGTTATGCTTTACAATTAGTGGTCACAAAAGATTTTCATTTTCTCGACGTGAATGATCAGAACCACATCATGATTGAAGTTTTCTGGGTTCTACCAGCTGATACCATCTTATAGAAGTGTAATAAAAAACGAATTCTCTAAATTCGAGAAATTAGAGTCCAAAGAGTAAAATCTGATGAGCCTTAATCTAGGAATCGCGGTGTAACGTTTCAGAATGTTTTCAAGAACAATAGAAAGTGTCAGATATTCAGAAGAATCTAGGTTGGTCGCGATTGCTCTCCACAACAAAGTGAAAACAACATTATCATTATTACATTCCATTCACTAATAGGGTTGGGCACGAGTCGAGCTGAAACTCAACTCGACTCCAATTCGAGTCGAGTTTCGAGCCGAGTCAAAGGTAGTTTCCTCGAGTCGAGTTCCGAGCCGAGTTACTGTTTTTGAGATCTAGTTTCGAGTCGAGTCGAGTTTGATACATGGCTCGCTCGTTCAGCTTGTTTTAGCTCGTTTTGAAATCATGGCCTGATTGAACTGGAAAGCGAAAGCCATGAAAAATGAAATCCGTAATGTGGAATACTTTTAGTGTTGCTTACGAGAGGGGACACTGCTTGCATCTACTCTTGACTCGATAAAGAAACAACACTAGATTTTTATAAAGAGACAGCCTCAAATGTCGTTAGCACCAATATAAGTATACATGTAGTTCTTACCATCAAGGCTGAGAACTGCACGGTCGAATTTCTGAACCTAAGAAGAAGCCCAACCCGGGTAGTGATGTCAACCGGCTCGGCTCGGTTCAACTGAGTGAACAGCTCGGTCCGGCTCGGTTGGGATGAGCCATTGGCTCGGCTCAATTGAGCCGATGGCCTGAGCCGCCTCGGTTGGGATGAGCCACCGACTCGGTTCGGTTCGGCTTAGGTGAGCCATCGGCTTTTGCCGGCTCAGTTGGGTGAAGTGTTGCCTCGGCTCACTTCTCGGTTCGGCTCGATAGTAGATGAGCTGTGAGCCGAGACACTCGAGCCGTTGACAACCCTAAATTCGGGCCGAGCACCACGGTGATTCAGATAACTGCTAACTCCAGAACAGAAAAATAACAGGGTTGCCGGAGTCAGTGAAATATAAGCGCTTTAAAACTCTTAGAATTGTACATATTAAAACAAAAGTAATTGATTTCATAACATAATAATATGCCATATGTAATGTTCGCTAAACTTATGCTTTTGATGGTGATGGATAAATTATAAAATCTGTTGCTACTAACCTGCGACTAAATGATATAGATCTAGCGCCAGTATTGACAAATATTTGATGCCTGTAGCAAATCAAAGAAATGGATGGTACAGACCGAAGAAAGAGTGTATGATATGACATCAATATAAGCAACGAAACATAAACTATTGTCAGAAAAATGAATAACCTAGTATTACATGGTTTAATGCAGTCATCATATACTACAAATCTAGCACCCTTAAAAATCTATATTTTTGCTTCCTGTTGAATTCTCTGAATAATGTTAATTTCAAACACCACATTACAATATATAAAATATTTTCATATCCATTCTATTCTTCAGATGTCTGTCCCTACAACAAGTATATGTTTCTCTTCGTCTCTGACATGTCTACATAAGTAAACGTTCCATGTTGCTTAGATATATAAAATATTGTCTTCATCGTTTCATAAAGTTCAAACTTTCTTTCCTATAAGTTCTAATCGATGTGTCAATGCTAACGAAGTGTATTTCTAATTGTATCTGAATGTTTAGTTTATAGTAGTTTACCATATTAAGTAACTAAGTCTATGGTCTGTAAAACCCCAAGGTTCAGTGCCGTATTGACAAAAAAAAAAAAAATCTGTCTGCTGATTTGTATCCAGAGCCATCTAGATTCAGTTTATACTTTGTATTACTATTTCTATGCGATCTATCTTAATATAGTCCTCCCACCTGCTCCCTGGTCTTCCTAATGGTCCTTTTCCAATTAAATTTTCAGTTAGAACTTTGAAAAGTGTTCGTACTTTCTTCCATTCCGAGTACGATACATGATCTGAGCACCTAAGTCTCCTAGCTTGGTAATCCTAACGCTGTTTGGTAAAGGATATAAATTCTGCAGTTCATAATTATGAAATTTCCGTCCTTCCCCATTCCCAATCGTCTTGCATCCAAATATTCGTCTTAGAATCTTGTTCTCAAATACTTTAAGACTATGTTCATCTCTCAAAGTAAGTGCCTTTGTTTTGCATCCATACAACATAATAATAATCATTATCTATATATATTTTTTAAGCTTCAAATTCCTCTTGAAAATTCAAAACATATTCTGAAGTGAATAGTATCACGAATTCCCTAGTTTTAGTCTACATTTAATTTCCCCATGAATATGCTTTTGGTCTAATAATATTGGTAAATAATATTTGAACTATCCCTTTCTCGAAAGTATTATTTGATATTTCAATGCATTATCATAATTTACAGTATTTCAATCCCAACGGACTTCCCATATTTACTTTTCACTGCATTTACTTCTAGAGCTATGTTCCTGCAGCATTTAATAAGTTCCGTGAATGTTTCTATTATATTCTTATCATCACGTAATTTATTTAGAAGGTCAGTCTGCATCATAACTTCATAAATACCCTTCAGATCTAAGCTCCGGTCATTGTTTTAAATTTTTCTTATAGTATACTCCAAACAAAGTTCAATAATAATAATAGTAAAAAAACTCAACTCCTTGTTTCAATACAATCTTCAAGTAAAAGTTCATTTCAGAAAAAAAGTATCAATGTCTTCTGCCCGAAAGTATGTTGTGTCTGTTTAATCACTTTAATTGCTTTAGTTGGTAGATACTAGCACAATAAAATAATGATATATCAGTTAGCTATAATGTATAAGGTCCTTAATTCAATATAATAGGTAAAATATTTTGTTGAGTTGATTTTAAGTTTAACGTCCCGTTCTGCAGCGAGACTATATGAGACGTGGATCTACTGATTAACGTGGAATCCGAACCACATAAGCTCCCGCCGGGAATGGAACCCGAATCTCCCACGCCAAAGGCGCGTACGCTATAAAATATTTTGTGCTAAATAGCATCGTGCCAATATAGTTTTCCATTAAAGATTAATTTTCTCCTGCATTCTCTTTCCTACATATCTTTCGTCAACAAGCACTTACATTACCCATCCGTCTCTCTCTTAATCTAAAGAATATAGTCATGGACAATAAGTTAAAAGACTATACTTTTGTTTAAGTTAATAGTAAAATGTATGATACAATATCAAGCACGATACACTGTATAAAAGCTGAAATTTTATCTAAACGTGTTTGAACATATTTAAGACTATAGTTTTCTGATACAAATGTACTGTAAAAGCAATAATTCTATCCTAAATGTAATTGGTGTATATGTGATTATTCCTTGTTGTATTATGATAAAGTAAAACAAAAATAATCAAACGACTTACGTGATCTTAAGTTTGTACCATTACTTTGCGAAAAAAATCAAAGTGAAAAGACATTACATATGTATCAGACTGATAAAATCTAAACAAAATATCAAACGGACAAAAATATACGAAAAGATGTAGTTAATATTGTTCCAGAGAACACAAACATAATTTCTTTAATTATAAAATGCAAATATTTAGTATAGCAAAATCATATATGCAATAAAAAAAGCTGCTAATAATTCTTCAATAAATGTTAGTTGAGCCTTTGCAATTAATTTCTGTTAATGTATATACATGGTATATTTCTAATAGTAAATGGAAAATAAAAATCTGCATTCCACACTAATGAATCATATCTTCATGTTGTAAGTAACATATCCCTACATTTCGTTGTAGTATACAGAAATATGTGCAAAATTTGTAATTTAATGTGTAAGTAATAGCTTAACATGTAAGAAGAAAGAAACCTTATTTGTCATCTAATGCAATAATATATATTAAAATACAAGAACAAGATTAGAACAGCAAACAGGATGTACTGTCCTAGCACATAAAGCCCAATTTGTTGAAATCATTTTTTTTCTACACACGATCTAAAAACAATAGTAAGAGTGGTAATAATCATAAATGTCTAATAAACAAATTGGTTAGCATCATTTTATCAAATCCATTCAAATGTTATAACACAGTTAAACATTTGTCACTATATTGATCAGATAGGATCAACAGATGTAACATAAAACAAATCTGGCAGAAAAATAAAACAAATTATCATAAAGGAAATAGTTCTGTGTTATTGTTAATGCTAATATACTCTCAAAACTGTCGTGTAAGATGAAAACGACTATAGTTTTCTAGTAATTGATTAATTCTTTGTATGTGTTGAAACAATGAACAAATCCTACATTGTGTTGATACTTTTGAGGAAAATACTTTTATCAGAAGGTTTATAAAAATAATCAAAACATTCACCCTTTCACGAACATTGTGTTGGTAGGATTCCAAACCTTCAGATCAATTAATACTGTAAATATCCGTAATCTATATTATAACTAATCATCATGTAATTCGTCAGTACTGAAAATAGTTTATAGTTTTGTCAGTAATCAATTTGAACTAAAAATGCTTGATGTCCCTATTAAACAAAGATACATAAAGAATCTTCATAAGTAAAAATATCAAGATATTTCTCATCCATCTAATTCTCCTCATATATCTCCACATCATGAACTCGAGTCTCATCAATATAGTATTACCAGTTAGTTGGAAATAATCCTTATGATTCATAAAACCTTCTGTCTATAAAAATATATTGTTTTTCAGTACAAGAAAATTACTCCATATTCCTAAAAGTTATCCATAATATTATGCTTACTAATATAAAAATATAAAATTCACAGTGTGTTTGTTCAACTCTTCGTCATCAACTCGTGAATCAAACCAATACTTATTCAATATGTAAGCTACAAATATATAACTTCAGTTGACCTTCATTTATACAATTATATTTAACTTATCAGATTTCTTTAACAAGAAAAATGTCTACAATAACAATCTGATATGAACAACAAAAAAATTAAAGTTAAAGTTATGTAAAATAAACATATAATGCAAATCCGCTAATATTTATTTACTAGCAGCGTTCACCCCGCTTCGCTGGGGTCACCCCGGAACGCAATAAACCTTGTTAATTAGATAATTTTTACTTTTTCGCTTTGAAATTTGAGCGCGAAACTGCCCCTCTGGCCCTGGGTCACCAAACGATTTAGCATCGAAAGTTGCGTTAAATATCTGTGGACACCTGAATGGTCAATTATCTCAAGACACTGGTAATTAAAAATTAAAGTGATATGATAAAAACCATCTAGGGTCCAAATCCTAATAACCCCCCAAAAATGAAAGAAATTGGTTCAGCCGTATTAGCGTGATGAGCGGACAAAAAATTGTACGTTCTCTTTTATATATATAGATTTATGGATTAAATATTCAAAATAATTAGTCTTTTAGTATGAAAGCAAAAAGTCTTAATCTGTCATTCATGAATCTAATAATTTAAGCACAATGTAGTACATGAAAATGGAGTGTACTAAGTCGTATTTAACGCCTATACACCTTGTTACCATGCAGTCATTTTAGAAGATAAGGTTTAATAAATGAATATTTGAAGTAAAACAATTCAATCTGACATTCATGTATTTAATAATTCAAATAATTCAATAGTTGTCAGTAGTTGCGCTGCCTCCTATCGAACATGAGTAACCTTGGTATTATACTAATCAAATATCAATCCTTAAACGTAAACCTGATATATCATAATAAAAAGGAAACAAATCAATCTGGTATTCACACAATTTAATAATAATTCAAATAAGTTGGTAGATCTCGCTAATCTTATTGCCTTCTATCTAACATATATAGATTTCAGTATTGTACTAATCAAAATATTCAACTTTAATGTAAAGCAAATACTTCTTATAGTAAAAAGAAGAACAAATCAGTCTGATATTCACGTATTTAATACTTCAAATAAGATAATAGATGTCGCTAGTTGCCCTGCCTCATATTTAACATAAATAAATGACTAGTGGTGTAATCTAAAAGCCTATTCATAAATAAAAAAAACAAATATATATCTTATTTTAAAACCAACAATTCAATTTGCTATTCACGCATTTTAATAATTCAAATAAGTTACTAGATGTCGCTATTTGTATTGCCTTCTATCTAACATGATTAGATTTCAATATTGTACTAATCAAAATACCAATCCTTAAATGAAAACCTGTTATATCGCATTATAAAACAAACAAATCAGTCTGATATTCATGCAATTTAATAATTCAAATAATTCAATACTTGTCACTAGTTGCGCTGCCTCCTATCTAACATGAATAACAAACTAATGCAGTAACAAAAGCGTCTCCATAAATGTAAACCAAATATATCTTATTATAAATGCAAAACATAGCCGTCTGTCAATCATACTTAAATACCTTTAAACAAAATAATAGCTGTCACTAGTTGTGCTAGCCTGGCTATCTATTAAAATAAATGTCAGTAATGTACTCTTCAGCTAGCATTACATAAAATTGCAAACCATTTATATTATAATATAAAAGCAATACATATCAGCCTGTCAGTTATGCGTTTAGTAGTTCAAGAGGATAATACTTGTCACTAGCTGTACTGTCTTGTATCTATTCTAAATAGATAACAACATTCCAACAGCCATCAGTCAATCCGTGATATTCTAAACCATTTAGTTCTTATTATAAAAGCAACATATAACAATATATTCCTCAAAATCGTAATAATTCATAATCATAGCATTTCTGAGTAAAACTTATAATTCCAAGTATTTAATAAGTCTTAAGTCTCTACCATATATTTTCCCTGATATTAACTCAAAATTAAAAACTCTCTCCAAAATGGATCATAATATTGGCCATAGCTAAGGTTGTTACTTAAGTTGATTCCAGTTAGACAAATCTAAATGACACTAATAAGCATACCATTTATAGATTATTAAAAGAGTCGGTATCACCAAATATTTATAAATAATGTACTTCTATCTGCTAATTGCAATACAAATAAATTAAAGTTATATGGATAGCATATCTCCAATCCAGTATAATAACTGTTACTACTGTACAATCAATTGTCCTTGCTTTTAAAACATGGTAACCATCTACTTCTTAAAAAGAGTAGTAATTTCAAACCTACACAGTATAGTCTGAACTTGTGTTTCTCGTAAGTCGTAGTTTGTATTAGTTATCAATAGTTCATACTTAATATTTCGCCATGTTTCAAATATAAAATAAATTCTAATCGTGCTGTAATACCTACAAACAAATAGTCGGGAAAAACTAATTTATCCTAAAATGCATGCAATATGGGATACAATAAAGTAGTAAATTTTATAAAAGTATCACAACACATAATTAAAGCTCTAGTCAATATAGTAAGCAAATATTATGCATTAGTAAATTCAAGCATAGTTCTCTGTCTTCAATCTTAGTTCAAACATAATTACCAACTCTGATTAAATATTTTCTAATAAGGGATAATGTGATATAACAAATTAATTTGTAGTTGTTCCTGGTATTGTTACATTAACATAATACAGTAAACAGCTTTCAAGTTTGAATAGTGTGAATATAATTCAACAAATTGGAATCAGCATCCATAGATAAACCAAATAACATCAAACAAAGTTGATTCTGAAATCTTAATACACAAGTTTTCGTGAATTCTATTTCTAGAAACCAAATAATCATATATATATATATCATCCAAACAATAGAGTATCAATCTCTTTCAGCATCATACAGTAACATCGTGTAGTTAATCTTTGTCTCTATACAAAAAATAATCTCCTGAACAACCAACTTCAGCAAAATTCAAGCTGTAGTCAACCAAATTTTCATATAGTGGTTCTGTAGGATAATCTTCTACCACACACACACACACACACATATATATATATATATATATATATATATATATATATATATATATATATATATAATACAAGCTATGTCAAATTCTAGTATTCTCTTATATTGTAAATTCAAATATATCTACACTGTACCAAATATCAGTGTGTTGTATGTATATACATCACAGAGTTGGGTAAGTTACTTGTAAAAATGTAACGCGTTACAAGTTACTTTACTTTCTCTTAAAATGCAGCGCGTTACTAACGCGTTACTTGCCCCCAAAAAGTAACTGTTACTTTACTTCGAAAGTAACGCGTTACTAATGCGTTACTTTTAGGTCCGAAACTTTGAATATGTGAAAAAAATCGTATTACTTCAATTTTCCGTACTACTATTACTACCGCTATTATTATTATTATTATTATTATTATTATTATTATTATTATTATTATTATTATTATTATTATTATTATTATTATTATTATTATTATTATTGCACGTTCTGAATCGCTTTATGTAAATGCAAGAACAAATTTTTACTTGGCAGCTATATGAACATTTTCATATGATGTAACATTGACTAAAATGCCATACTTCGTTACTCGTAGGGATGGGCACGAGCGAGTTCGAGCGAGTTTTCTTTCAAACTCGATTCGACTAGAAACATACATCTTTGAGCTCAACCCGAGAACTCGGCTCGAAAAATTTGCTCCAACTCGACTCGAATTCGGGTCAAGTTTCGAGTCGAGTCGAGCCAAATCCGACGTGTAGTTTCGAGTACTCTCTTCAAGTATCTTACATAACTAATATAATTATTATCAATGATACTACTACTACTACTACTACTACTACTTATATTATTATTATTATTATTATTATTATTATTATTATTATTATTATTATTATTATTATTATTATTATTATTATAACACTGTGTATAAACATGGAAGATAGGCGGTTTGTATTTGAATACTAAAGAACTACTTGATTGCCAACCTCGGTAGTCGTGAAGTCTAGGAGTCAAGGACATTGTTCACGAGCTTAAGTTTGGGTTGATGGTCTAGGTTGACCATTCGGGCTCGAGCCAAACATTGTTAAAAGTTATAGGGCACTGGCTAAATATCTTCAAACTGCTCGGCCCAAGTTTAGAATTGTCAACGACCCGAGCAACTCTGCTCACAGCTCATTCACTACCGACCCGAACCGAGAAATGAACCGAGCCAACAGTTTACCCAACCGACTCGGCTAGAGCCCTCGACTCAGTTGAGCCGAATCGGGCAGATGGCTCATTCCAACCAAGCCAGCTCGAGCCGATGGTTCACCCCAAGGGAGCCAGCTCGAGCCATCGGGTTAGTTGAGCCAAGCTGAGCTGAGCTTGTTATAAAAAAATCTCTTGTGGTCTCTCTATCGAGACGAGACGAGATACGAGCAGTGTTCCCTCTCGTGAGCAACACTAAAGGTATTCCATATGACACTGCTTAGCTTACATTTCTCATGGTTTTCGCTTTCCAGGCCATGATTTCATAACGAGTTAAAACGAGCGAGCCATTTACAAACTCGACTCAACTCGAAACTTGACGCCAAAAACAGTGAATCGTCTCGGAACTCGATTCGAGAATATTACCTTTGACTCGACTCGAAACTCGACTTGAATTGGAGTCGAATATTAGCTTGACTCGTGCCCATTCCTATGCGTTAGAAAAAATGGTTGCTTATTATTATTTTGCTAAACTAATTATATAATAATAACAATGTTGTTATGTAAAATTAAAAGTACAGAATATAGAGAAACTACACTACAATTAATAAAACGAGAACACATAAACTGGGGGTGAATCAAAACTTGCTAGTAACTAAAATCGATACATGCTTTTTAAAGATAATTGTTCCATACTCTATAATCAACGGGACTTTAGAATCAGCAAACTGATCTAAAGGAACTTTAATATTACATACCATCAACATTGCACCAATAAAATAGGCCTACTCATCAGAACACAGTTTATTCATACTAACCCCTTACTGTATATCGTTAATTATGGCGCCCTAGTTGTTGATAAATATTTCCCGCCGGGGCACCACTTTACTTTTAAATTCTGTCCATCATCATCTTCAGCTTTTAAGAAAAAGTATTTTTTCAAATGTTCGAACGATAAAATATATTCGTTCTCCATCTTTATAAAAACAATACCAATCAAAGTAAAATAGACTACCGGTACCATTGCACTCGTAGTTCACTCACTGAATGTACTGATTTGGAACTGTCAAAATCTACGACAAAATCCTGCAGGTGCTTGCAATCAGTACACGTGATTTCCCTGAGGCTATCCTCATCTTCTAAAAACAGCAAGAGGCACTTTGATCTTATCTGTTTCTTTGTGTGTCGGTGATTGACTGTCGCTGACATACGTAGTTCATGCTCCATTCTGACAAATACATTTACATAAAAGAAACATTTGTTTCCGAAAAAATATACATATATTGTAGTTACTCACCCGAAATGTAACGCGAAAAAAGTAACGCAAACTAGGTACGTTACTTAAAAATTTGTAACGCGTTACCGTTACAGTTTACGTTGAAAAAATGTAACGCGTTACTAGAAAACGTTACTTAAAAAGTAACGCGTTACAAGTAACGCGTTACTTGCGTTACGTTACTTTCCAAGACTAATACATCACATGTCAATGTGTGGATCTCTGATTCCCAACTTCAATTAAACCTGTCAAATACTCTATCAATAACGATATATTCTAGTCTTAAACAAAACAATTCACATATACTCCATGAGAAAATATTTTTAGGTAAACAACGAAACATATAACATAAAATTTCGAGACAAAAACAATTTTTACCTACCATGATTCTGTCAGTGATTTAAATGTATATAAATCGAATCTAATAAAGCATATGTAATAGAATATTGTAGTGCAGCATAGAAAATAAATAATCATCTAACACGTCCAAGTGTCAACCAAAAGGTTTGCAATTCAACTCCATTTGAGGGCACAAGTTTAAATATCCTCACTACATTAATTTGAAAGTGTAATAATACAATCATCAACAAGCTTAAGAAAAACCTCTTTATAAAAAGGCTTCATCTAAGTTCATCGTCTAAAGCAATAGTCTTAGTACTGAAATCAAATGTATGTCTTAAGTCCACATAATTTATAAATACTTCTGCAACATCATCTATAACATATAGTGAATAACTTTTACCCCTGCAGTTATCAACAATTTTTTCAAACAAAAGAACATCCTCTATTCTTACTTATAAGGAACACACTGCCTCATTGGAATCGCGAATACTTATGGCTCAATTCTGGACCATATATGTTTATAATGGACAAACATTAGGGATGGGCACGAGACAAGATTTCAGGCTGTCTCGTCTCGAAAATGTGTTGTAAAAGTGATGTCTCGACTCGAAAACTGTATATTTCCCTATTGGAAGGCCATGTCTCGACTCGTCTCGTGGGGATCCCTAACAAACATCATGCATAAGAAATTTTCTCAGAGTTCTCCCATTTCCTCTCACATTCTCATTCCCCTTCATTCATATTAAAAGGGAATGATACCACAAAGTGGCCTGGTATAAGTTACCCTAGCAGACATAATCGTAGGACGTTAAACTTTAAAATGTTAAGTGTTCGGCTGTAACCTCTAGTGTATGGGATTCTTAGTGCAATTCCTAATAAAACTATCGGCAAAACTATTATTTCTGTAGTCATATTTTTAATCAGTGTACAAATATTTATTTCATCTACAAGCACAATAATTATCATGAAATAAACGTTTATTCCGTTTAGAGGCATAAAGAAAAGAATTCTAACTTCAGAGCATAATCCATACATCGGTTTGGTGTTCCATCCAATAAAGTGAATATCCCGGAATCAAAACAGCTTGAAACTAGTGTAAGTTTTATTAAAATAGTTGTGTGTTCCTATATATTTCACACATCCTATAAGGTAGTGTCGATAGTAAATACAAAATTGAATTAGTGAAATTGACGCTTAACTTGACATAACCCGTAATGTAGACATTATTTTGAATACAAGTTGTATTAAATTAGTTATAAAAATATTAAATTCTGTTCTTATACCTTACATGTATATGCATTAATGGGGTAAATTAAAAATGCAGCGTTCTTTGTATACTAAGTAGAAAAAAAATAAGTATCTAACAAAACAAAAAGTGTATATCTTAAAAATTTGCCCTCCAAATAGCTAAAACACAATTTCAGTTTTCAAATATATGCATTCTATGTATTAAATGTCTATTCTTATACATATGCAATATCAAATTCATATATTCATGCAATTAATTATTATTTATTAAATTCAGTAATGATCTGAATCAAAATACTCAACCGAGGTTATAAGTATACTCTAAAACCATAGGTTTCAAATGCGGCATCTCAATATTTCTTCGCTTTTTCGGTTCGTGCAGCAAGTTCTTAAGAACATTGCCATAAAGAACGTCATAAAGAACATTGCCAACATCAATAAACCAGCGGGCGACAACAAACAACCAGGAAAATAGGCAGCACCAAAGTAGCGGGCGTGTCATCACAGGTAAGTAAAAAGGTGCGTATTAACTTTATCTCCTTACGTGAGCTAAAGTATAAAAGAGCCGTCAAACAGGAAAATGTTATTAGCGCTTGGCGCAGTGGGGCTGTCGGGTAACGGTCATACAAAGTGTGACGGTATCTATAAAGAAGAAAACCGCGACAAAGCAAGACAGTAATGGCGCCACCGGAAACATCTTACACACGTCATACAATTCAATATCAAATTAATCGGAGTCTAATTAACGATTAATTAAATGATAAGAGTTTGATATCAAAATTTAATTAAAATTATAGGCGATAATTTTACACCATTTAGGTTATAAATTTGATATCAAAAGGTTATGCCCTCCTGAATTATGAAAAAAATCATTACATCTGGTTTTCATCCAAAAATAGGTCAAAAAGTCTAAGGACGTAAAAATCATCAAAATTGTGTAATTAACCCTCATTCCGTGGATTATACCTACAATTAAAAAGTAGAGCGTGGGAACGAAGGCGATAAGTAGGCGAGATTCTACTTCCGTGCACCACCTAACCGTTTTTTCCAGGAAAATACGAAACCCGTATTCCCTCAGTTTACGTCTACAATATCCGTGCACAATTTCGTTCACTTCTATCCACTTGTTTTTGCCTTTAGGGCGTCAAATTCCAAAATTTTGGACGGAAGCTTTTGCCCCCTAAAACCGTCTTCCCGCAGAAAATAAAAAAAAATATTCGTTTATTTTTTGCGTGTTGTCCCTACACGAAGTTTCATTGGAATGCTTTATGTCCTTTAAAACATCTGACATACTGTTATTAGCACTTTTGATATTTCGTGATCAAAATTTTGGAAGGGTCGTATTCCCTCGTTTTACGTCTACAATATGTGTGTACAATTTCGTTGACTTCAGTTCACTTGTTTTTGCCTTTTGGGCGTCAACTTTCAAAATTTTGGGTGGGGACTTTTGCCCCCTAAAACCATTTTTCCGCAGAAAATAAAAAATACGTGTTTGTTTATTTCATGTGTAGTATCTACCTATGAAATTTTTATCAAAATCGGAGTGTTACACTTGGAAAGTGTTACTTGTTAGCAGTGTTGGGCAAAATCAATTGAAATCAATTGCAATTGATCAATCAATTGAAAGTAATTGCTCTGAAAATCAATTGCAATTGATTTCAATTTGTAATTGACAATTAATTTCAATTGCAATTGAATTCAATCATAAAATTAGCAATTAAATTTTCGTCAATTGTTAATTGTTAATTGGTCACCAGGCAATTGAAACTTTTAATTGTTAATTGTCAATGGCAAAGGGTGCAATTGAAACATTTAATTGTTAATTGCAATTGACAATTGAAACTTGTAATTGTTAATTGTAATTGTTAATTGCAATTGAAATCAGCAATTAAAACTGAAGATAAGAAGATGTGTGTGTATTGTGTTGTCCACTTGTTACTGTTTTACATATTTCAAATAAGGTACTTATAAGTAATGCTGGATACCTACCATCCCTTCCCCTCCCTGGGAAGAAAGCCAGGAAACTAAGTATTTTTTAAAATATATTATGTTTATGGTTCTATCCCCCTCGAAAGAACTCTATATGCCCGTCATGCATACAATAGGAATGGGCACCAGCGAGTTCGGGCGAGTTTTCTTTAAAACTCGACTCGACTCGAAGCAGACATCTTTGAGCTCGACTTGAGATCTCGGCTCGAAAAATTTCCCCCAACTCGACTCGAATTCGGATCGAGTTTCCAGTCTAGTCGAGCCAATTCGAGCTAAATCCTTTGTGTAGTTCCAAGTACTACTATCTTCAAGTATCCTACATAGACAATATAATAATCAATGATACTACTACTACTACTACTATAATTAATTATCATTATAACACCGTGTACCTGTATAAACATGGAATATAGGCGGTTTGTATCGGAATACTAAAAATTAGTTGACTGTCGATCTTGGTCGTCAAGAAATCTTCAGGAGGCAAGGACATCGGTCACGAGGTTCTTGGTTTGAGTTCAGGAGGAGCAAGTATTCGGGCTCGAGCCAAAAATTGTTAGAAGTTATGGGACTCCAGCCAAACATGTTCAAAACTGCTCGACCCGGGCTTAGGGTTGTCAACAGCTCAAGCGGCTCGCTCACAGCTTATTCACTTATCGAGCCGAACCGAGAAGTGAGCCGAGCCAACAGCTCATCCAACCGAGCCAGCTCCAGCCGATGGCTCACACGAGCCGAGCCGAATTGAGCTGATTGCTTACCCCAACCGAGCCCGTTCGAGCCATCGGCTCAGTTGAGCTGACTCGAACCCAGCCTATGGACTCGTTTCAACGGAGCTGGTTCGAGCCATTGGCTCCAATCGAGCCGAGCCGATGACTCGTCTTTACCGAGCCGGTTCAAGCCATTGGCTCAATTGAGCCCAGTCGATGGGTAATCCCAACCAATCCAGCTCAAGCTGTACGCTCAGTTGAACCAAGCCGAGTCGGTTGACATCACTATTCCGGTTGGGCTTCTACTTTGGCTAAAAAATTGGACCGTGCAGTTCTCAGCCTTGATGGTAAGAACTACAAAAAATGATAAGAAATCTTTAGTTTTACGTCTCACGCTTATGCCGGATAGGCTAAAGGAGACGGTGATGATAGGAAATGAATGAAATGAAGAAAGTGGGAGGAAACGGCAGAACCCCGAAAAAATCCACGAGCACGGTGTTTGTCCATCACAAAGTACAAACTGCGCGAGCTGGGATCGAACCAGGGACCTCAAGCACCGGAGGTGAACGCTCTACCACTGACCCACCGCGCCCCCTGGTAAGAACTACAGTATATACTTATATTGGTGCTCACGGCGTCATTAACTTGTTCCGCCACCAACGAATTTCAAGGTACTTTGTTCTGCATCTTTTGTGCGTGTTTTGTGTCGCTTTATGCGCCTATTCCCACATTTTGTGCATCACCGGAAGTGGGTCAAAATGGGCCTAGAAATATGGCGGAACAAGTTATTGCTCTTCTGCCACCAATGAATTTCGAGATTGTTTCCTTCACATCGTTTTGTGCCGTTTTGTGCGTCTACTTCCGTTTTGTACGTCGTGGGAAGTGGGTTAAAATGAGTCCCCAAGGTGGGACGAAAACGATCAAGAGTTCCGCCACTATTAAATCTCGAGGTCGTTAATTTCACATCGCGTACCCTTTTGTACGTCTATTTCGACGTTTTGTGCGTCACTGGAAGACGGTCAAAATGGGCCTCGAAGGTGGGACGAAAATGACCCACTGCTCCGCCACTACCGAATTTCGATATCCTTCCTTTCGCATCGACTACTGAATTTTCGTGCTGTTTCGTGCCCCCATTTCCACGTTTCGTGCGTCACCAGAAATGGGTCAAAATGGGCTTCCAAGGTAGGACGAAAATGACACTGTTCCGCCACTATCGAATTTCGAATTTGTTAATTTTACATCGCGTACCCTTTTGTGCGCCTATTTCGACGTTTTGTACGTCACTGGAAGATGGTCAAAATGGGCCTCGAAGGTGGGATGAAAATGACCAAGAGTTTCGTCACTACTGAATTTCGATATCCTTCCTTTTGCATCGACTAGTGGATTTTCGTGCCATTTCGTGCCCTTATTTCCACGTTTTGTGCGTCACCGTAAGTGGGTCAAAATGGGCTTCCAAGATGGGACGAAAATGACCGAGAGTTCCGCCACTATTAAATCTCGAGGTCGTTAATTTCACATCGCGTACCGTTTTGTACGTCTATTTCGACGTTTTGTGCGTCACTGGAAGACGGTCAAAATGGGCCTCGAAGGTAGGACGAAAATGACCCACTGCTCCGCCACTACCGAATTTCGATATCCTTCGTTTTGCATCGACTAGTGGATTTTCGTGCCGTTTCGTGCCCTTATTTCCACGTTTAGTGCGTCACCGGAAGTGGGTTAAAATGAGTCCCCAAGGTGGTACGAAAACGATCAAGAGTTCCGCCACTATTAAATCTCGAGGTCGTTAATTTCACATCACGTACCCTTTTGTACGTCTATTTCGACGTTTTGTGCGTCACTGGAAGACGGTCAAAATGGACCTCAAAGGTGGGACGAAAATGACCCACTGCTCCGCCACTACCGAATTTCGAGGTTCTTCCTTTCGCATCAATTAGTGAACGTTTCGTGCCGTTTCGTGCCCTTATTTCCACGTTTAGTGCGTCACCGGAAGTGGGTCAAAATGGGCTTCCAAGATGGGACGAAAATGACCGAGAGTTCCGCCACTATTAAATCTCGAGGTCGTTAATTTCACATCGCGTACCCTTTTGTGCGCCTATTTCGACGTTTTGTACGTCACTGGAAGATGGTCAAAATGGGCCTCGAAGGTGGGATGAAAATGACCAAGAGTTTCACCACTACTGAATTTCGATATCCTTCCTTTTGCATCGACTAGTGAATTTTCGTGCCGTTTCGTGCCCTTATTTCCACGTTTTGTGCGTCACCGTAAGTGGGTCAAAATGGGCTTCAAAGATGGGACGAAAATGACCAAGAGTTCCGCTACTATGGAATTTCGAGGTCGTTAATTTCACATTGCATACCCTTTTGTGCGCGTATTTCGACGTTTTGTGCGTCACTGGAAGACGGTCAAAATGGGCCTCGAAGGTGGGACGAAAATGACCCACTGCTCCGCCACTATACCTACCGAATTTCGTGGTCCTTCCTTTCGCGTCGAGTAGTGAATGTTTCGTGCCGTTTCGTGCTCTTATTTTCACGTTTTGCGCGTCACCAGAAGTGTGTGAAAATGGACGTCCAAAGTGTGACCAAAATGACCCATTGTTCCGACACTATCGAATTTCTAGGTCGTTTCTTTCGCATCGTTTAGTGATTATTTTTTAAAAAGTTTTCTGTGCCTACTTCCTCGTCTTGTGCGTCACCGGAAGTGAGTTAAACGGGCCTTTAAAGTGGGAGTTAAATGGCTCACTATTCCACCACTATCGAATTTCGGGGTTGGTTCTTTCGCATCGTTTAGTGTGTATTTTATACCGTTCTGTTCGCCTACTTCCACTTTTTGAGCATCACCAGAAATGCGTCAAAATGGTCCATCAATGTGTGAGAAAATAGAGCCATTGTTCCGCCACTATCGAATTTGGGGGGTCGTTTCTTTCGCATCGTATAGTGCCTGCTTTGTACCGTTTTGTGCTCCTATTTCCACTTTAGTGCTTCTATTTCCACTTTAGTGCGACAACAAAAATGGGTCAAAATGGCCTACAAGTATAGCGGAATAACTTAATGCTGTTCCGTCACCATCAAATGAGGTCGTTTCCTTCACACTTTTTATACATGATTTGTGTCGCTTTGTGCATCAGTGGAAGAGGGTCAAAATGGATCTTGAAAGTGGAATGAATATGTCTTTCTCTGCCATATTTGTAGGTCACCTTTGACCCACTTTCGTTGGCCTACAAAACGTGAAAGTATGCGCAGAAACGGTATAAATATGCACTAAACAATGCGAAAAAAGCGACCTTGAAATTCGATACTGGTGGGAGAGTGGATCAGTTTTCTTTCCACATTGAATGCCCATTTTGACCCACTACTATTGATTCACAAAACGTGGAAATAGACTTACAAAACGGTAGAAAACACGCACAAGACGATGTGAAGGAGACGACCTCGAAATCGTTCCTGACGGAACAGCATTAACTTGTTCCGCCATATTTGTAGGATAACGTTGACCCATTTCCGGTGACGCAGAAAACGAGGAAATAGGTGCACAAAACGACACAAAAATGGAAATTTAGCTTAATTACATGGAAATTTTAAGTTTGTAAGCTTAATTATATGGAAAATTTTATAAATTTTCCTTTAAGTTGGTCTACTTTACGTTGATTTGGGACTTTTAAATTGTATTCATTTTTCCACTGAAAAATATGTATAATTCAACAAGTTGATTTGATTTTGAGTTGCTTTTGGGGTTTAACGTCCCGGTCAGCAGCGAGGCTATATGAGACATGGACCTACTGATTAACGTGGAATCCGAACCACATGAGCTCCCACAGGGAATCGAACCCGGGTTTCCCACGCCAAAGGCGCGTACGCTAACCGCTTAGGCACGGAGAAGCTCTATGATTCAACAAGGAAATATTTATTAGTTATAATTATAATAATTATCTATATAATTGAATTCATTGTAATTTGGTCCATAACAAACACTTTACCATTTCGTACTAGCTGTTATGCCCGTTCTTCGCACGGATCAGATAAAATATCAATGTAAACAAACTGAACAACGGGAGAACAATTAAGAAACATTTCTAACATTGGATATATTTTGTGTGAATATATATCCAACAACGTACATGTGCTTTCATTGGGAAGGCCGATGGGGCTGAATTTTAACGTAAACACTATCGGGGGTGTCACTATACGTCTGAGCAACCCCGATAAATATGGATTCGACACAAATTCTACTACTTTTACATGTTCCGGTGAACACCCCCTCAGACCCCCTTGGTTCGTATTGTGAAACAATCTCCTCTGGCCCCCACCAACCCCCAACTAATACCACGAAAACTATGAATGTGACACTAACATTTGCCATTTTCTACTACTTTTTACATATGCCGGTAAAAATCCCTATAATCCTCTGGTTCCAATTTTGAAAAAAAACAATGCCTCTGGTCCGCAGCCGATGGGGGCTGTATTTGGAAGTCAACGCCTGTGGAAGTATCACCATTCATCTCAGCGACAGCTAAAACTATGGATTTGAAACTAATATCGGTCACTTTCCATTAGTTTTACATGTCTCGCAATTCCCCACCCCCGGTGACTCCCGGCCCGCATACAATGCTGGCTAAATTTGAAAATCATCGCTAATGAAAGTATCACCATTAATCTCAGCCACCGCGAAAACTACGGAATTGACATCGGTCATTGTGGATTATTTTTACATGTCTCTTGATCCCCTTCATAATGCCCCCGTTTCTTATCTGATGGGGGCTAAATGTGAAAGTAAACGCGGTCTTGAGTTTCACCAATGAGCTCAGCTATCCCGAAAACTATGAATTTGACATTAATATCGGTCATTTTCGATTATTTTTTTACATGTCTCGGAATTCCCCCCTCTGGTGACCCAAGGCCCGCATACAACGGTGGATGAATTTGAAAGTCATCGCTAATGGTAGTGTCACCATTGATATCAGCAACCGCGAAAACTATGGATTTGACACTAATATCGGTCATTTTGGATTACTTGTACGTTTCGGTATTTCACCCCCCCCCCCCATTGACCCACGGCCCGTAGCAGAATACGGTGAATTTGGAAGTTAATGCGATCGGAGTTTCACCATTGATCTCAGCGACCGCGAAAACTATGAAATCGACACTGATATCGGTCATTTTCTACTACTTTTACATGTCCCGGTAAACGACCCCCTGAGACCCCCTGGTTCGATTTTTTTCGAAAAAGCTTTGCCTTGGTGTGAAACCTGGACCAAGGTATCTTTGACCAAAATTTGGTAACTCTCGGTCGACTTGTCTGGTCCCCAGGCCGGTCCCGGTAAACGTCTCCTGGAGACCCCATAGTAAGGAATTTAAAAAAAAAAAAAAACTCTTCGTCTTGGTCTGGGGCCTAGACCAAGCTACCCGTGACCAAATTTTGAAAAGTTTCGGTCCACTCGTCTCGTCCACAGGCCGCACAAAGATAGACACACAGACACACGAACAAACTATTTTATTTATATTAGAAAGGTCAGATCCGCTGTTATTGCATTAGTGCGATGCTTGAGCGATTGATCGTAGAAATTCAAACTCCGATGAGTGATAATTTTATAGGCTTGTTTTATTACAAGTTTAAACTCTTTAGTCAGTAGAGAAGAGGGCGTGAATCATGGGTCAGAGTTGATGACAATGGGTTTTGGCAGGTCTGTGGGTCACAGTGGGTAAGAGTGATTTATGGTGGGTGGTGGGTCAGAGTGGGTCACGGTGGGTCGTGGGTCACGACGGGTGGTGAGTCAATTGGTCGTGGCTAAAGTTTTCATTGCCCCACGCCCTCTCTGAACTACAGTGTTGAAAATTAATCAGTGAAAATCAATTGCAATTGATCAATCAATTGAAAGTAATTGCTGTGGAAATCAATTGCAATTGAATCAATTGCCAATTAATTTCAATTGCAATTGAATTACAGAATTCAATTGCAATTACTTTCCACTGCAATTACTTTCAATCAATTGATCAATTGCAATTGATTCTCCTTTTTTAATGGCCAACTGCAATTAACAATTAACCATTACTTATTTCAATTGTTAATTGCAATTAACAATTAAATTTACAGATTAATTGTTAATTGTTAATTCAATTGAAATTTGCCCAACACTGCTTGTTAGTATGATGTGCTATTTGCGTAAAAAGTAAGAGAACTCGATTTAGGGGTAATTCAAAAATTTTCTGGTCCTTGATCCAAAAGCTAATTAATGACCAAGATCGCAATCTTTTGGTGCATTTTTTGATAGTTCCTAAAATTCTTGTTATATTTTATTGATTTTTACAGCCCCTTTAAAATAGTGATAATTCACCGTTTGATTTCAGTAATCAATCTACATCGGCTGAGAAAGAAGCGGAGCGAAACATTTGTGGATTTAACGTAGACCCTAGTTGTTGGAACTCAGAGGCCTCTGCTGGTATCAATATGAATCATAGCTACGTGGAGCAGAAAGAAAGGATTGGGTGAGGAAAGAATAAAAAATTAAAAGATGATAATTGTGGTAAGTTACAGTTAATTTACACCTTTTTTCAGTATGTAGAATTCTAAATATGCTAATTATTTCTCATTTCTGGGTCGATACTAATATAAAAAACAGGTGTGTAAACTCAGACTACCACAAGCTTGTGTATGTGATTAAGTTTTGTATACATTCACGAACCTTAAATTTTTAATAGTAGCTAATACATTTTATATAATCTATGTTATTATCAAATGCTGAGTAGATGTAAAATGACCTCAAGCAGAGAAGATAGTAAGTGTAGAGATTCTTTGTGTTATAATGTGGAAGGTAAAGCCGGTGTCGCCCTATTGGGCGAAAATAATGCATGTTTAGCAAATTTCCCCTTAAAGTTAATCTGAACTAAAATAACTTTTTTCTTTGATAAATTGTAACTTGAAATACGTTTAAGAAGACATCCTGACATAAATGTTTTTGAAATGCTCCTTAGGCTGTAGAATGTCATCCACGAATTTGTAGTGGGATAGTTACCACTAACAGTAATAAATCATTCGTTACCCTGTGTCTAGGCATTTTATTTAGGCACTTCATTCTTAAGGCGACAGTTTAATAGTTAATATTCTTATCAGATTTTTTTTTCTTAACTTATCAGCCGTATTAGAATAAATAAATATTTAGTTATAAGGGTAGCTTTAGTACGATAGTTCTAATAATGAACTTACTAACGAATTAATTTCTTAGGAATCAAATCATTGAATGAATCTTGCAATCCTAAGTTGGATATCCATACTTGATTTCCTGCAGGTCAAATTTAGGTACACCACTGTAAATACTTGTTGAAAAATTATAGTTCTTTCACTAATTTCCGTCGTATTGTCTTCCAGAAGTTTTGCGCTGGGTGACATGACATTACCCTGCTTAGTGTAGATGAAATTCAAAGATGCTAGCAAGTAAATGTTGAAAAATTAAATTATTTTACGATTTGCTTAAAATACAGGACCCGGGTGTATGTCATAACGGTTACAGTACAAGAAACAAACCAACCTATGCAAGGTGGCCACTAAAATGTACTAATGCTATATGAATTAGCGCAGGGTGAAGCTAGTGGGCTTCTCGCATTAGCGCAGAGGTGGGTCGGAAGGGAACAGGCGTTTCAGCGACACTGAGTATACACGTAAGCTAGGATACTGAAACATAGGAGTTCAATAGCAGTTGTAATTGATTCACACTAGTAATGCTTAACTTGTAAGTATAAAATACAGCGTTTGTACACTGCAGAAATACTCCGCCAGTGGTGTGGTTCGGATTCCACTTTAATCAGTAGGTTCACATTTCGTATAGCCTCGCTACTGAGAGAGCCCCCCCAACATAAAATAAACTCAACTAAACTGGAACACAATATCAAATACACTCACGTCTTTTAATCGTCATAAGGCACTTGTAATGATTTTAGGGGTATGTTTAGTACAAGGGGTCCAGAAGCACGTAAAAAACGCAAAATTTACAGGAGAAATGAGTGATACAAGTACTTAGACGTAACATGACGTAACCTGAACTAACCTAAAGTAACGTAATATTAGTAGAAATAAGCGAAATTCTATCTTTTTTTGGAAAATTATGCGGGATTCTTACACTAATATAACATAAGCTAAACTAACCTAACGTAACCTAAACTAGCCTAACCTAACTTAAACTAACCAACCCTACCCCAAACTAACCGAATGTGAGCAGAAATTACCAAAATTGTAACATTTTTTAGAGAAAAGAGCTGGACCCCTTCTGCTAAACATAGGCCTGATTTTATACTGTAAGTTACCATTTGTAAACCTAAAATACAGCTGTATTACTTATTATTTAATTTTGCCGCCTGCAGAAATTTGTTCCGTATAAATATTATTTTCATGCAGACTATTGAATTTCATCTGTAAATTTTGCAAAATGTGGTATGCCGAAAATTGACCAGCACCCTTAATATCATGAATTATATACTTCCTTCATGAAATGGACTACCAGTGCAATGGTTTTCACCCTGTTTTTTTCTTGACGACACTTGTAGCTATTTGATTTTGAGTAAACTTTACACGCTCCAGTTCTGCATCCACGTCGAAAAGTAGTTCTTGTTTTCATTTTTTTTTTCAATTGTGTTAGGTGTCAACCTAAACCTAAATTAGAACCTAAATTTGAATTTTTCGAGACCCTTCCCTCCTAATTGCCCTATTGTAACTATCTGTACTTGCTTTTGTTCAGTAAGAACTGGTGTACAACTGGCGTAAATTCATTTCGAAAATTTTTAATTTTTTGACCCAAAAATAGGGAAATAATAATTTCCCTAGTTGGCAACAGTGATTGTGTGAGTTCAAAATGGTCTAAAAAATCAAGTATCCATATGAAATGTATACATGACAACTTGTAGGTAGCTCTAACTAAATCCAAGAAAGTTAAAAAAAAAAAAAAAAAATCGAAAATTCCGACTTGACTTTCGAGCTCAAATTTGGAAGTGAAATTGGACGCTCAGGATAAATTTTGGTCCAAGCATGGAAGAAAGCTTTCCGATATCTTAATTAGTGTTCACACAGCAGACTCACTGTTGGCCTCCCGTATCGAGAAGTTTAAGGAAGAAAATTAAGGAGCATGTTCAAAATACATACCGTTACGTCACTTATGACAATGATTTAAAACCCATAGAGTATTTCAATAGACATAGAAGGGTTGAAATTTGGCATAGATGTAGGGTTTGTGACACAAAGTGGGAAAAATCCAAAAACCTGGAAAGTTTCCCCTCCAAGGAGTAAAATTAGGGCAGTGAAAAAATTACATGTAGATGTGTCATTTAATTCACTTTCAGTATCCATGTAAGATTGATGTTTGGCACAGACATAGGATTGGTGATAGAAATAAAGAAAAACTCCAGGAACTTGAAATTTCCCCCATCAAGATGGAAATTAAGGAACAGGGGAAAAATTACATGTAGTTAGTTATTTTACTTGTTTCAAAACTTATGTGGTACTACCTACAAACATGGAAGCTTGAAATTTGGCACAAATGTAGGATTTGTTGGACGAGAAGAGTATAAAGACGTACACTAAAAATTTCCCTCTCTAAAGAGAAAAAGTAGGCCGCATTTTCAGTCAAATATCGTTACGTCACTTACGATAATGATTCCCTAAATCAGGGTTGGCAGAAACCATGGTTTTTATTGAAAAAACCGTTTGTTTTTGGTTTAAACGAGGTTTTTTTTTGTTTTGTTTTTTTGTTTAAACCAGGTTTGTTTGGTTTAAATACTTTGCTCTATATATATTCATATCATATATGGACAGAAATAAGTTTGTTTCACCTTGATGTTATTATTCAACAACCGGGTTATGCTAGAAGGGGTCACATAAGCTTAAAGCGGAACAAAAACCGCTTCTCGAGTTACATCCGAGAGAAATTGTCCTCCATTTGAACTCGGAACCAGGACTAATTGGCCACAAATGCGATACGTCTGCCGACTCACTCACAAAGGAATCCTGATAAAAATACGTTGTACTGATCTTTACATGCTTCTTAATATAACTGTCAAGAGGCATTTCAGAAGGGCACAAGTGAAACTATTATACAGAATTACATATGGACAATTTCAACGTACTACGGAGTACAGAAGAACTAATTTAGTTCAAGTTAGTTAACAACGACTTTTATTGGTCCAAATTAAAGAAATACAACGACCTAATTTGCATATCAGTAAGAAAAATGAATAAAGATACGAATTATTTGAGTCCACTTTGGCTCAGACTCATTTATACATAAATAAATACCAAAAATACTTCTCATTTCACTAAATGCCTCTCGTGGGGTCTGTATGACTCCCCCTCCCCCACATACACACAAAGCACGGCATTTCGATGTATTTTATCAATAGTAAACATTGAAACGAAACAATATTTAGAATTTTTCTTTGCAATTATATAACAATAATAACAACTACAAAAAAATCACAAAACAAACATTTATAAACTTATATAAAAAAGTTGCTTTTGTAGTATAATCTTTTTGAGTAATGAATGGTGAATTTAGGTCTGAATATAATACGAACAATATACGAGAGTGAAACGTGATAACCCACAAATGTGTGTTCATCAAGATTTTACAAACACACTTTTACGAACATTTTTCGTTTTTTTTTTTTTTTTTTTTTTTTTTGTTTAAAATTTTTTTTTTTTTTAAACAGCTGGTTTAAACCTTGGTTTAAACCAGCCAACCCTGCCCTAAATCGATTAGCTTATAAACTGATCCTGGGTTTGAGCCTCTGGAGCACGACCTATAAATGTAACTAGATATCCATTGTTCCTAAAGCCGAGAATTTATCCGTGCAACGTAATATAAACGTGGAACACCTAAAAAAAAAATAAATAAATAAATAAATAAAAAAAAACCTAGGCAACGAAAACTTATTGGCAATTTCAATTAAAGAAAATTAACACACGATACGTAAAACTCCATGAACAAATGAAATTGAGTATGTAGAGCATACGTAAACATACTCCAAGCAAAATATTCGCTCCTGGTAACATTGATTTTCTTATCTGAGAATTTTTCCAAAACACACTGAGTGTTTATACGAAGTGCATTCAAATTATGATGTTTTTTTTGTTAGTACTGGTAACAGATAGAAACGTGCTGTATTTTAAAACACACGAGCACTCGTTTTAATGCGTGACAGAGATGGCAACACCGTACGGCACACAGAACTCTAGCTGCAGCGGTAAGAGTGATGACTGTTCAACAAACCTAAAAAGTTCTTACTAAATTCTGTGTGTATGTATATGTGTATCTGTGTCTGTCCGTTATTTAAGTTTTATATATATATATATATATTGAGCCCTTTATTCGATAGAGCATCAAAAACTATTTGAGAAAGTGATGGAATTTTTTGCACCATTCTTACCCTTCTCTAATTATTGGCCAAGAAATGGCCGATTTCCAGAGATTAAGGATCCATATCTCGGGAACCATAAGTTCCAGAGAGATGATATTGGTGTTGATCAGTGTCTAAGAGGATGGTAAATATTTTGGTACAAAATAGCTGGTGGTCACTGTCCAACTGGCCACCGTTTCCCAGATGTTGGCGAAAGAAAGTTCGAATTTCAGAAGTTTTAACAGTTTGACTGCCAAGGTGATTTGAGGGTACTAGTCCCAGGAGGCCATAAATTTCTTCTTACCTTTGACTCGATTATGGATAGTCATGTTACATTTCTGTCGCGATATTTTGCTTCTCCCGAAAATGTACCAATGGGAGCTGAGTACTACATGTCATGCTCATGGTCTTACAGTAATTTGTGATATCAAGCATGAGCATCATATATGGTGCTCATGACCCCACAGAGGAATAAGGTGAACTCCACATATGATGCTTATGGCAGTCAACCAAGGAGCCACATCGCGGGGATCGTAAGTTATAGATAGATGATATTTTGTGATTTTTTGCGAGAAACAGAAGCTTAGGATAAAAGGATTTACTCATACATCTAGGAACAATCACAGTTATCCTTCCCGTTCCATCTCTCCATTCTTAGGATCGGTCTTGCGATGCTCTTGGAGCATTCTTGACTGGTTTTATACTTGCGATACTCGTCGTTTTCTCTATTTGCATGATGTGACACCGCTTGACATTCATCACTAGTTGAGTGAGATATGTGATGATTGACTCATGGATGTGTCTAATATGCGTTCGTGGGTGCTTCACTTTAAAGACGACAGAACGTTCTGTGATGAACCAAGGCAATCTCTGTCTCGCATAAACAGGTCTGACGACAATGTGCACAGATCCCACGGAAATGTCCACTTTCGAGGCGATATATTCGACACTTATTCAGCGATCCTCCAAAACAACTTTCTCCACTCGTTCGATCATGTTGTCAGACCGGCCTATATGAGGCTGAGATTGTCTTGGTTTGATGTCACACGACGTTCTGCCTTCTTTGAAATGTCGTGCCCACGAACGCACGTCAGACACATCCATGACATCATGTCTTACTCAACTGGCTCTTACTTGTAGTGTCTTACTCTTCCACCACATGTCTTACTCAACTGGCGATGAATTTCAAGCGGTGTGTCACACCACGCAAATTTAGAAAACGATGAATATCGTAAGTATCAAAAACAGTCATCACTCTCACCGCTGCCACTAGAGTTCTGTGTGCCGTACGGTGTTACCATCTCTGTCACACATTGACAATGAGTGCTTGCATATTCTAAGACAGACAGCACGTTTCGATCTGTTAGTAGTCCTGAGAGAAAACATTAGAAACATTTACGTGAATGCACCTCGTAAATATCATACATATAAGAATGGTTTAGCTCAAATAACTTTTGATTAGCCTATGAAAAATAAAATTGCAATAAAAAGATTATTTGCTCTGTTGATTACGACAAACTAGAGAGATTTGATTTCTCATCATTATTCATTAATATTATACAGAGAGTTTTTTTTTTTTTTTCTTTTGAGCATAAAAGAATGTATTAAAATGATATTTTAAAAGTTGCCTTGTATAGTCGGGGGCAAAAGTACATATAGAACGGGAAGCGGTTACAATTCAAAAGCTATATGGTATTTCTTTTCGACATAGAAGTTAAAATTTGGTACAAGTGTAGGATTCGTAGTAAAAGTGAAAGGGGAAAAGCCCGAAAACTCGAAATTTACCCCTCTATTGTGGAAACTTATAAGGGAAAGATAAAAACCTACATACTGTCACGCTTAAAACAACTATCAAAATCTAGTACTTCCTGTACGCATATAAACTTTAAATTTGTCACCAATATAGATTGTGCTGGCCGAAATAGATATTCAACTGAAAAATGTAGACAGAAGGAAAACAGGCAACAAGTGTTGAATACTAAAAAGTTTAAAAACGAGGAAGTAAGAAATCTTTTGGTTGAAAAATTAGAAGAAAAATATTCAAACGAGAAAAGGATAGGCGCAGGTAGTAACGGACAGTGGGAACATATTGAACTTTGCATACAGAAGACTGCAGAAGTAGAAGTAATAGTAGGTTACCGCAAGCACAAAACGGCTAAGAAACTATGGGTTACGGAACAGATGTTGCAGAAAATAAGGGAAAGGAAGACGTGGAAATAGATTGATACAAAAGTGGGCAGAACAATGTACAGAAAGTTAAACAGTGAGTTATGAAGGGAAACAGACAGAGCAAGGGAAGAGTTTTACAAAAGAAAATGTGAGGACATAGAAGAATTAGAAAGAGTTGGGAAATATGAGGAAATTTACAAGGAGGTGAAATCAATGGAATTTCAGAGGAAGCAAGGGGCTATTACGATGTCAGTAGAAAATAAGAATGGGATGGTAGTCGGCGAGAGAAATGAGGTCACGGGAAGGTGGAAAGAGTATGTTAAAGACTTGTATGAAAGTAGGGATAGACCGTAGCCTAAATGTTGAAGTAGAAAATGAAGTAGGTGAAGATGATAAAGGGTTTAGAATTCTTCGGGATGAGTTTGAAAAGACTATATTTGAGATTAGCAATGGAAAAGCAACCGGGATAGATAATATACCAATTGAATTCATTGAAAATATTGGAGGCAAGAAAGGATTGTTCCGACTCTGCAATGAAATATATGAAAGAGGAGAGTGGCCGAAAGACTTCCTGAAGACGATCATGATACCGATGGCTAAGAAATCGAACCCAAAGAGATGTGAAGATTATAGAACTATTAGTCTCATATCTCATACAGCTAAAATTCTGCTCCGAATACTGAGCAGAAGGTTGTATGGAAGAACAAACGAAAAGGTTGAGGAGGAACAGTTTGGGTTCAGGAGAGGTAAGGGCACAAAAGATGCAATTGGATTATTAAGGATGATTGGTGAAAGGTTTATAGAAAAAGGAAAATAGCTGTATGTTGTATTTATTGATCTAGAAAAGGCTTTTGACCGCGTGAACAGGGAATTGTTGGGAGTTCTAAATGAGATTGGGTTGGAATGGAAAGGTCGAAGACTCATAAGAATCTTATATATGAACCAACAAGTAAGTGTTAGGATAGCGGAAGAACTGACAGAGAAAAGTGCAATTGGAAGGGGAGTTCGACAAGGATGCTGTCTTTCGCCAACATTATTTAATATCTATTTAGAAGAGATAGTGAAAAAGAGCTTGCATGATAAAGACTGCTTTTCGCTAGGAGGTAGAATGATGTATAAGATTTGCAGACGATGTGGCGCTTGTTGCAGAATCTGAAAAGAAAATCAGTAAGATGTTAGAAAACCTGAGGAAGAGCTTTGGAGAATATGGGTTGAAAAGTGTTAGAAAGACAAAAGCTATGGTGATTGGAACGAAGCAGTATGTGTCAAATATAAAAGTAGGAGGGGAGAAAATAGAACAAGTGAATAGTTTTCGATATCTTTGTAGTATTCTTAGCAATGACATGAAGTGCGAACGTGAAATAAAGGCAAGAATAGGAGTGGCGAAAGAAGCCTTTAGGAGGAAGAAGAGTTTGTTTTGTGGGACCTTGAATAAAGCGCTGAGAAAAAGACTTTAATGCTTCGTGTGGAGTGTCTTATTGTATGGGATGGAAACATGGATATTATGTAAAAGTGATGAAAAACGACCGAAAGCCGTCGAAATGTGGGTGTGGAGAAGAATGAAAAGAATTAGAGCGGGAGACGAGTGGGAGGGTGTTAGAAATCGTGGGGAAGAAAAGAACACTTAAATATTATTGAGAAGAGGAAGAGAAACTAGTTGCGACATTGCCTGAGAAGAAACTGTATCATGAGGGACGCGCTAGAGGGTATGGTGGCAGGAAAGAGAGGGAGAGGTCGAAGGATGCTATAATTAATGGACGATACAAAAACAGAAAGATCATACGTGAAGACGAAGAGGTTAGCGGAAGATCGTGGAGTATGGAAACTTCTCAGCTGCTGCAAGTGACTTGCCAGTAAGGACAGAATACCTATGATGATGATGTAGGTTTTCGTTGTACAAATAAATAAGAAAGTTTGGAAACTCGAAATTTCCACGTCCATGCAGGAAATTTAAAATCGAAAGTAAGAATTACATATTATGTCGCTCCTGAAAACGATTCAAAATCTATAGAATACTTCTTGTAAAATGCGAACTTGAAATTTAGCACAAATGAAATATATAAGCTGCAAATGAAGTGAAAGAAGAAAAAAAAATACAAACATTCAAAATTTTCCTCTAGAGGCTTATGGTGGAAGAGCAGACTCACATATTTACATTAACTTGTGATTATAAGCTTCCCATCATCCTTTCTCTAAACATGAAAGCTGTCATATCTGAATCACTGAGAAATACTAATTCAAACACATACGGTAGGATATTTCCTCTAAACAGAGTTCGAAATTTCACATAAACGTAAACATTTGTCATAAGTAGGAAGAATAATAGGGATATAGGACGGTTAGCTGGTTGAAACACTTTGAAAGAAAAAAGAGATTGGTTTAAACCAAAATAAGTAAATTTAAAAGCAAATCGTGTAAATTCATGAAATTTCACCATACCTCAAATCATCTAGAGAGCATTTCCCAATCTATGATTCGCGGTCCCCGTGAAACGCGAGAGACTCGAATTGGCAGTGAAATAATTAACAAATCGCGTATAAAAGATAATTAATCATTGTAGTATGTTTGTAGTTACGATATTTTCCCTACTTCCATCACATTTTAAATCGTTGTACATTAAAATATAAATAATGTATCAAATTTGCGAATTGAAAGAATACCATAGTATTAATCTCATACCATAAACAATTCTGTCATTAGCAGTTATAGAGTACCAGCATGAGTCTTGGAATAACATTGTATATAATAGAGATTGATTGTAACTTCAATACATACACATATCGTACAGTCTGGTTCAAAAAATCTTGGCCATTCACCTTTGTTTAGAAGGCAATATTCTGATAACCATTCGTAGGGATATCTAATTCTTTGGTTCTAGAATCCATCTTCGTTTAATTTAATTCTAACTGTAGGTAAGAGTGGAAAGCTTTTCGAAGAAGTGTATGATAAGGTGTTTTTTTTAAATATCTATCTACCTATCTATCTATGTATCTATCTATATATATATCTATATATATATCTATATATATATATATATATATATATATATATATATATATATATATATATATATATGACTGTATATGGGTGTAGTAGTGCACCGCGAAAATGACACAACGAAAATGAGGTATGAATAACATAAAGAAGCAAATCACATGCGCTGCAATATATCTTTTAATCTACAAACTAAGCGTACCAATACATTGCCTATGGTAGGTCAACAAAATATTATTGCCTCAGTGATAATACATGCTTCACGTTTTATCGAAACACAATAACTAATGGCGTCTTCTGCAACATGTTATAGGTCTGATTAACCAAGAATGAGTGCATGTGGACCGTGGCAATCACTTTACGGGCGAGCCAGTTTGATATTTCACACATTCTCGTACTGACATTACAGCCAAGTAGACGAAAACAAGAAATGTTCTGATTGACTCTCGAGGGCGATAAGAGTTCCGAACCGGATGAACGGAGAGTTTGGGACCTGAGTAAAAGACTTTTTTCCCACTGGAATGCTTGGGAGCTGAAAGGAATTGAGCGGTCTTTATACCAAAAAAAAAGTTAGGAATCATTCCTTTCATGCGGCTCACTTTCGCTTTTTGCCCACAAGAAAAATGAAATAAAACAAAGTTTACTACAATCTTTTTGTCAAACTGTGTAGCTTTCATGGAGAGGATACAGTTTATATCTGTACTATCTAAGTAAGATTAAAATTGCGATGGATTTATAAATGTAACCAACTTCTGTTATTAGCAGTAAAACTATTAATAAGGTATTAGCTACCACGCACGGACTGTTAATAAGTTGAACGTAGCCTTCGTTACGAAAGATTAACGCTTTGAAGAATCACTGGAAGGCACAAAGGCGATTGATCGTATGTTTCCTTCACTAATGTTTCCATTTTATTTATTTTTTTAATTTTATTTATTTTTTTAAAGGAAAAGTTGTCGTTTTTGTGTAGACTATATACAGTATTGTAATTTTCTTTCTTGCAGATGTGTAAAAGATGGAAGTGTATTTTCGTTCTACTCTTTCTATGGATCGAAACAGGTATCTCATTTTATGTTCCTGGTGTGGCCCCAGTTGAGTTCAAGAAAGGCGCCAGAATAGATGTAAAAGCTGTAAAAATGACTAGCACACATACGCAACTTCCATACGAATATTACTCTTTGCCTTTTTGCTTGCCAAAGAATGGAACATTTATTTACAAGTCTGAAAACTTAGGTAAGTTTTATTTTATTTTATTTCTACTATTAACAACTTGATCTATATTCTCCTTCTTTTTTATTCTTAACCGTTTACATCCGTTGCTAATATACGTAGGTATAAATATGGGTTTTCAGTAACGATTGCACATACATCACACCGAAGGTACGAATAGCATATTGATAACATATTAAAATTATACTAGTAATGATGTTCACTTAATTAACTTAAAAATAAGTAAATAATACAGGAGTCTTATACCTTACCCTTGACTGATTTTAACACACGTAATTTAGGAGTAATTCTTGTACCTCCAAAGAAATGCAAAATGTTTAACTTTGAATGAAAAAAGAAAGTCCTGAAACATATTCTTAACCCTGTTAGGAGGCGGAGGTTCTTTCTGCTTTGAAGAAATGCGTCAAAAAATCACGGTAGATGGCAGAACCATGTGTATCAAAGATCTAAAAGATTGAGTCTGTAGCAGTTCTCGAGGACAGATATATTTTATTACCATTAACCGTGTTTCTAAAAAAAAAAAAAAAAAAAAAAAAAAGTCACACTTCGCATTAAAGGAGTTAAAATTACGGACGAATTTCCCACCTTACTCCGAAATGTTGACCCCCAAGTATTAGGAACCTTTAAACAAAACCGCACGCCATATTTCACGAAAATCTAGTAATTTTTAGAAAAGTTATCGTTGATTAAAAATAAATAAATAAAAATAGGAGGAATTTGTTGTCCCTGCTTGTAACTACTTTCAACCCGAGCAAAGAGGCTAATTCTTTAATTCTGAAACAACACATACTTTTTTTTTTTTTTTTTTTTTTGTAAAAAATCAGAATTTTTCTACAAATTTATCATCGAACTCTTTTAATAATGAAGAAAGTCCTTATTCGCAACCAATTTTAGCCTCTGTAATGGAGTGATTGGGAATCCTTAAAGAAACTTACAGGATGTATCAAAATCGAGTAATTTTTACAAATTCACCGTGAAAAATTATTTTTTTTCACGTTTTTTGACCCCGCCTTTTCCTATATTTATATGGAATTTCCGTCTTTAATTCCGTCACGACTCCGTCACCAAAGGCTTGGCATGTCTTCCGCCCCGCTGCAGTAGCGTTTGACCTCAGTTTGAACTCGTACAGCATATACGTCCTTATGACGCTCTGTAGAGATCTCATGTTCACTCTGTCCTTGCGCAAATTAACGGTGTGACTTAACTGCCACAACCAGGTAGTATGTTGGATATACTTACAACAACAAGTGACTTTCGCCTTATCTCCATTCGCATTCAACTCACGGTGTGAGAGCCAATGGAACACAGACTTCCATATAAAGCGACAGAACTTTCTTCGTTACCTTTATAGTAAATACCCTCAATTACACTATGTTTAATTTCTGTTACATAGAAGATGTATCAATACTGATAGTTCAAAATAACAGGGTCGCTCAAATTTCTCTGTCATCGAAGATGCTTTGAACGATTGTCCTCGTGATGTGAAACATTAGTGCAGTTGAAGCTATTACATTTGCTACAAACTATCCATCATAGTGTGGTTTATGTATTTTGTTTTCCGAACGTTAGAAGTAAGCCTAACCACACCTAAAAGGAAGATTTTCATTTTATAATGGAAACCATGAAAGTGATTGAAACAACGGTGTGTGTTTATATAAATAAGTAAACCGCTGACAAAGATGACGCTTTCCATTAAAAATTTCGGCATTATTAAATATTTAGACGCATTCCTGAGTTTAATTTACTAGTTGTGATCATCCGTCCATTTAGTTTCTTCAGTAGTTGTGATGGAATGACAAAGGAAGATGAGGTCGCTGAAATGATAGAGGCTCGAACACAATCTCCCACCTGTTGGACGGTTGGTGTAATCGATTGAGACGCAGCATCGTGACTGTCTTTCAGTAATTTGTTGTTGTATTATTCTAACCCCTACAGACCAGCCGACTGTACGAAGCTAGCAGAAGTAGTTCAATACTGTGGATATTTCAGTTGAGGAAGATTTATTTACTAAATATAAAATCACATTTCTTGTATTTTCAAAATGCTCGTTAGGCATCTGTATATTATTCAACTTTTTGGTAGTTGTTTCAACTTTCGTAAAGGACGATTCGGCTCACATAGCATAGCATAGCGTCTATCCTCTAAAATTGTTTTCCAATTGGTTGGAATATTTCTGTTCCATTCTTCATATCTTTCAAACTGGTTGGTATCCTTTTCTGAGCCCATATATTCCTTTGTGAAGATTCATTCTCCTTTTGTTTCGGTTTTCTGTTATACGTTTCTATTTATAATGTACGAATTATAAATTATTTTAAACTGCACAATTTATCTGTTCTTTCACGTTTTTATTCGTTATGGAACTAGTTTTGGTTTCTCTATCCTGACATATCCTATATTTTCCTCTGCTATTGTGTTTCTCAATGTGACAAATGCTTTCTCATTGTCATAGGCATTTGCTTGCGCCTCATTTTCATCATCAACTGGTCGTTACTATTTTTCAATATAAGATTTAATGTTATTTCTTAGCATTAAAACTAAACTAAATCTCCGGCATGAATCTCTGAAAGTCGCAGCGATTCTTACTTACAACAGAAAAGTTTTCCTTGTTTATTAGTTTTATGTTTGTTTCCATTACTGATAAGCCTTTTTTTCCCCCTAATTTCCTAGTAATAACTAGTTGATAATTGAGTTAATTTGTGTTACAGTGTACTTCTCTGGTACTAAAATGAGATGCAAATATCGTGTTAACTGTTATACTTATCCTTCACCTCTTTGAAGACTCATCTCGTTGATGCATATAGCAGTTGGCTGAAAATTTGATGAAAATAATTTGTTAACATTCATATATATATATATAATATAGTCATAGTATAACGTCTGGCTTTTTTTTCACTAAATGATTATTAACCTTATAGTGCCAATGTATTTATTTCAGCAAAAATATTTTCGAAAGCTGCTGTCGCTTTCATCCTCAGCCTCTACAAGTACGAAAAACGATGAATTTGTAACTCACATTGTGATACGTCTACAGTATGATGGCCAACGTATCGTAGATTACGTTTTATTTAATAGAGGATTCACAACTGTGTGAATTTAGTATATTCACTGGTTTTTAATATATTGGCACTGTAGGATTGGACATATTACTTAACAAAGTTATTTAACAAAGAACTGTGTAAATACATCAGTGATCATACTTTGCGGATCTACCTGAACATGGCTAATTCGATTCTTCGGATTGCCGTCCAAGGAAGTCAAGTTTCCTTACGTGTGTATCTTATTGAAAGTAGGTGGCAAAATATTTTGATTTTCTTTTTAAAGGAATTTGATTTGTGAGCATTATAGTGTGTGGGCTCCTTATAGAATTACCTGCTTTGTATATTATCTAAGAAGCATGTTATATATAAACGCAACGTCGTTATTTTTCAGGGGAGGTACTTCGTGGTGATAGAATAGTAAATACGCCATATGAAGTAAAAATGGCTGAAAATGTAAAGTGTCGTTTGCTTTGTCATACCAAAGACAATCCGATGAACTGGAACGAACAGGATTCTCAGAAAGTCATCAACAGGATACAACATGAATATTTCGTTCATTTGTAAGTATTATGTGATACTGATTGTGTCTATACTATATGTATTCATAGCAGAAAAACACTATAGAATACTGCAAAAGTTCTTTCTTGCTGTTAAGAAAAAAATAGTTAACACACAAAGAAAAACTTTTGACTCGAGAAGTAGTTATGTTGAGATGATGACAATCTTCATCTCTTTTTGAATAATGTTTAAACATTATGTCACATTTGTATTAAACGTTTAAAAGGCGATGAAGAAACACTTGGTTAAGTTCTCTTTAGAGTTTTACGTCCATTTTGAGATCCGAGACTACGTGAAACGTGGATATGGAGGTTAACGTGGGAACCGACACGTATGATTTTGCCTTGAGAGCATCTGTTTTCTAATTGTGTAATGTTTTTCAAAAGGTTTATTTGCATGACCTCGAAAAGTTAAGTAAGGATTGATCTTATCACCGTGAACAGAAGAATCCCTTGGAATCAGTGGTTTCTGAATAAAGTGACTAAATAACTTGTAAAGTTTCCTGTGTTAAATCTTCCTCTTGCAGAGTTAAGAAATCAAAAGAAATTTAATAATTCCGTTTATTTCAAAGTATTAGCGAAAGAAGCTTTATTTGAGAAATCTGTATTTAAGCATGACTATGGCGATTTGGTTTTGAAAGTGTGAGTAGAGCTTCATGGGATAAATATGATATTCTTTTCTAGATTGGTGGATAACCTGCCGTGCGCAACGAAAATAGTTAATCCAGAAACAGGAGAAATTCAATATGAGCATGGTTACCGTCTCGGTGGTGTAGCTGACGGTATGCCCTACATCAACAACCATCTGAGACTTGTCTTACAATACCATACAGAAAATGAGTAAGTAATTATTTATTATTACTAATTATTTAAGTAATTAGTAAGTAATTACTAATTATTTAAGCTAATGGTTTTTCTTTTTCACGAGTATTATGGCTGAGTATGTACTCAGTAGTATGTTTGGAATCTCATTATCATTTACCCGTTATGTATTATCTTGTTTATGAAAAATGATTGAATGCAACTGATCAAATCTTGTTTTAATTTTCCGTGTTAGAGTTGTCTGATACCTTTTTGTTGCCCGTGATAATTTGATGCGAGTAGTAATTGACACATTAAAAGTGAAGCTCACGAGAAGCTGTATTGACCTGTGTTATGAAAAGTATTTTTACCGTTTTAACTCAGGATCAAATTAATTTCAAGAAATTTAAGATATGGTGGAATGAATTTTAATATAATATCTGTGTGTCAAATTTATTGCTTCACTTTTGAAACATTGCGGAGAAAGACAAGGTCCTCTCTGTTTACTAAATTGAACTCTATTGTTTGATGTTATTTTAAATAACTGGTGCGGGAACTCAAAAGGTTTCATCTTGCTCTTTCCTATCCTTTTACGGATTTATTCAGAAAATGATCCACTGTAAACATAGACTTTTTTGCTGACTGCTATCAGCATTGTCGAGACATAGGTAAGAAACAGTAGCAGTGACACGTGTACACCACGAAGGAGAGTTCAGTATCTGTGCCGTGAAGTTTTGTTAGTTTATACTGAAATCGAAAGCGCTAGTACATGTCTACCATTTCCAGTTTTAGTGGAAAGATTAGAATGGAGATGGAAAACATTGTTGTGACGCTTAATTAATTGCAGACAACCGCTTATTACTATCTGTTAACCGCTTTTATTTCATAGTGATCAACCTTAAAACCGAAGTGGTTGGTATGTGCTACTTAGAGTTTCAGTAGAAGATTAGAAGAGAATATAGTACCTATTCTTACAACGCTAAATTGAATCAAAAAATAACTGTTTTTCCTTTACCTCTTATCATTTGTGTTCTACATAGATCAATATCAAAATTAAAAGTTGTACTGAATTCCTATCACTTTCAGTTTTAGTAAGAGTTACGGATGAAGATTAAATGTATTCTTGGGACGCTTAATCGATTGCAATAAACAGCTTCTCGCTACCGTCTTCCTATACAGTGATCAACATTAAAATCGGAAATGGTTGATTTTTATCATTTCCTGTTTGAATACCACTTCTATCAACCAACTTTTGGGTCTCTTTATCCTTGCCAAAAATTGGTGTTGCTTCATCTGCTAGTTCTTTGAGATTTTTGTTTCCCGGACGGACACAAAGACAGACAGGGTAAATATATAAAAGAGTTGTGGTAAACCTAACTCTTTGAAAAAGGGGTTTAGTGAGGATAAAATGAATGGAAATTAATTATACAGGTAATAACTACAGATGGTGATCAGAAAAATGGAAACACCTGTAGTTGGCAACACGTCAGATGTATGGGTTGGCAGTGGTGGTGTGTCGCCCGCAGCGCCGAACCGCTGGTGGTGGTGTGTTAGGTCGGTCTCCATACTACGTCAGGCGCGGTGGAACAGCAGTGTCTAGTGGCTGCAGCAAACGGAGGTAGTGTAAAATGGGAGACCTCTCAGATTTTCGAAGAGGGCAAATTGTTGGTGCGCGGTTATGTGGAGTGAATGTGACGGCAGTGGCTACTGTGTTAGGTGTGTCGCGTGGGACAGTGTCGAAGGTGATGACGGCCTACACAACACACGGGAAAACCACATCGGGGAAGCGGAACAGTGGGCGGAAGAAAATCATGAGTGACATGTCACGCCGGGTATTAAAGCGCATTGTTACGCAGAACCGTCGTGCCACTGCGGAGCAAGTGACGGAGGAACTCAATCAGCACCTCCCCCACCCTGTTTCGACAATCAAAGTCCGCCGCGATTTACATGACATGAACTTACGGGGTCGTGTTGCACGGGCCAAACCGCTTATCAAGGACCATAACGCTTTCGCATGCCGCAAATGGTGCCGCGACCATGCAACTTGGACCGTTGAGGACTGGAAACGTGTGATATGGTCAGATGAGTCATCCTTCACCCTATTCCCAACCACGGGCCGTGTTTATGTGTGGAGAACGCCCAAAGAAGCTTATGATCTGCAGTGCCTCCGCCCAACTGTGAAACATGGCGGCGGCTCGGTGATGCTGTGGGCCGCAATATCATGGCTTTCATTGGGTCCTGTGGTCACACTTAGCGGACGAATCACTGCCAACGATTATGTCGCAATTTTAGGAGACCACTTGCATCCTATGGTCTGGATGTTCCCGGACAATGACGCCATCTTCCAGGATGATAATGCATCCATTCACACAGCTGGCGTTGTTGCAGCGTGGTTTGGGAAACATCAGGATGAAGTTCAACACCTCCCCTGGCCCGTCCAATTCCCAGATCTCAACATAATTGAACATCTTTGGTCCTTCTTGGAAACACGACTCCGGCGACGATTTCCACCTCCATCCTCTCTCACAGAACTGGCCGATGCCCTGCACGAGGAATGGTGTAAAATTCCACTTGCTGCCATTCACGACCTCTATGCGTCCATCCCACGTCGCATCAAGGCTGTTGTGAAGGCGAAAGGTGGCCCGACACCATATTAATCTGGTAAGTTGCAATTTCGTTGAGGTGTTTCCATTTTTCTGATCACCATCTGTATATGCACTGACATGTTTACACTAATGAACACACAGTGTCACTCAGTTGCCTGTTACTTATCACATCCATCATGTTTCTACTACTTAATCTCTCTTTCTTACCCATGTCTTGGCAGTGTTGATAATAGTTAAAAAAAAAAAAAAAAAAAAAAAAAAAAAAAAAAAAAAAAACAGTATTTGAAATGATTTTTCTTTTTTAACACAACATACAGAAAAGCAAGGTGAATACCTTTTGTATACATTTATATAGGAATCTCCTTTGGCCAAATAATTTTACTCCAAACTAAAGTTCACCACGTCTGCAGGTTTTCTCGGGGTTCTCTCGTTTTTTCTTGCACATTCTCATTCCTACAGTTACTTAATAACCACACTTTCATTAATCATCCGACTCCTTTAACCTAAAAGTCGTAATTTTGGGAGTTAAAACTAGAAATTTCATTTTCTAAGCTAAAGTATTAAAATTACGTACTTACGGTTAAGAAGGTTAGATGCTACATTGTATGAGTAAGCACAAGGATTAAAGTTAGGGTAAAGTAATACGTAAAGGACGAAAAAGATGATTCACCCATATCTGGTTTACCTAGTTACATACTTGAGATCAGTTGAATATCAACAATCAAAAATTCTACATGTGTAAAAATCAGAAACAAAAAGGATATTCGTTATTAGAGTTATGAATCTCATCCCTTAACATAGACCAAAATATTTACTATTTATGTGAGTGATGAACTGGGCCACAGAATAGGTACCTTAAAAAAGGATAAAATAGAATCTGTTCAGAAAAACTCACACGGAGGAAATCAGCAAAGTTAGTGATTTTTTTAAATTAGAAAGGATCAAGATACTTCAAATTTTTAACCGCTTAAAAAAAAAATCTACTCGTATCGGATATATATGTTGTGTCTGTGTTCCCGCATAAGTTCGAAATACGTGCACCGATTTTGATTATTCGTTTTTCGTTTGTAGGAGCATATTTTTCCGGTGGACCTAGTGTAAATTTCATCAGTATGTAGTGATAGGCTTTGGAGCTAGACATGAAGCGCTTCAATGTCAGAAACGTATGAAAGTGAAGTGAAGTGAAGTGACAAATGAAAATATGCTAGTGGCTAGGCTGGGTGGGAACGTGTCGTTCTTAAACTACACATTGGCACCAAGTGTAGACAGACATCCAATGATTGTGATAATGGCGTGTCGTGAAAAGAAAGTTTTCCAGCATTACGGCATAATATGATAACACTGATGGTAATAGATCGTATCAACATATGTGAATGGCTACCAAATATCCTACAAATAGACTGTTACACACAAATAACAAACTTCCAAATCATTGAGGAAATGTAATTATCTACGCCTGACCATGACAACCGGAATGATTTGCAAGTTTATTGTTTACTGTCCATCTGTAGAATAATTGGTGCTCAGACACCATCTGGTACTGTGTGTTAACGTATTATGCTCTGATGCCGAAAAACAAATGTTTTTTACATGCCATGGTCACGGCCGTGGAATGTCTACAGTTGGTGTCAATGTGTCATGATTATTTTAGAACGATACACTACAACGCAGTGTATCCATTAACATTTCCATTTGTCCACAAAAAAGGCCACAACTGCCTTTAATTCCTGATTTTTCACATTTCGCGAAAGAAAAAAAAAATCAACTTTGTATGTTTGTCTTCCATGAGGACAATGTTAAACCTCCACCCCACGGTTTATATACACGTATCAAAAATACCTACAAATAAAGGTGTTCCCTAGGTGGGAGTTTCATTCCATTTGCATTTATGGTTCAAAAATCCTGACACTCCAAAGTTCAGGTTGTGTGACTTTACGGGCACCCTGTTGGTCATAAAACACCTCAATGGGTGTAGTGTGAAAACAGTAATTAACCGACTTGAATATACGTATGTCCGCACGTAACTTCGACATAGATGCACCCATTTTGTTGATTTTGTTTTTGTTTAAAAGAATATTCTTTTCTTGTGGTCTCATGTAAACTTCATAAGGACGTAACATTTGTATTCAGAGCTATAGAGCGTCTCACCCTTAGATTGCAGTACAGGAGTAAATTGCAATGTTTTTCCTTATGCTCACTGTTGCCAAACTTAGCCTGAATTTTAGATTTTTTTTTTTTTTTTTTTTACTAGATATGGATAGATTTATTGTAGAACATTGTATTCTCTATCAAATAATCTGTTTTTCCCATATCAAGAAGAATTTTCAAATATTGAAATAAATTGAAACAGTGAAATCTTACTAATGGCAAATTCTAACGTCGCATTAAATATATCACGTCATAAGTTCGGAACTATAAGAGATACAAAGTTGAAACTTAAACAAGTATTAACACCATATTTGGTGTCAATGTTGGAAAAGTTTGCATTCAAAAAAACTTTTCGAGTTTAAAAAAAAAAAAAAAAAAAGTAAGAGAAAGTGCGTACACTATTGCAATGCAATATGTAAAAAGTTGACTAGTGAGAAACTTTTTTATTTTTCAGGTTAGATGGGGATGCAAAGCGAGAAAAATGTTGAGAAATGATTGAAGTTATTTTTTTAAAAAATTGCAGGTCGATATCTTTCTTTATTTAGGTTTTATGACTTTTAATGTTAAGAGTCAACTTTCCAAAGCACGCGCATCTGACCAGAAGAAAGGCAGTGACAAATCTTGCAAATGTTATTTTCCGTATGATGTTTGTTTTAAAGTCACTGACACAGAGTTTCTTGCTATACCGATGAGTATTCACTGTTGATGCTATGCGAGCACGAATCTACTGCTTAACAGAAGCATGATCCCAAAATCGAATCCAGGACCACACCTACGAGAAACATTACGTCAACTCCACTCAATCTGTTTAGTTTCACTTACTTCGCTCGTTTCCCTTTATATATATTTTTATATACAGTAGTGCCCTCCTTATGTCCATGACGCACCTCCCCCAATTGTCTATGCGTAGGTGTTCTTCCATAAAAAAAAAAAAAAAAATCGATTAATTTTTACACCCTCTCAAACGTATTTATATAGATTTTAACCCCCCCAAATATTTCAATGACGCAGTTTGCGTCATAGTCCCCCTTTCTGGGCACCCCTGATATATAAGTCTAACATTCAGACGTATAGTTATTTTCTTTCTTCCAAGAAAGAAAAATTTCAATCGCGGGTGAATAGTAAGTAGTGAACACGAATCAGGATAGTAATTCAGTAAGCAATAACATAAATCACAAAAATGCAGTTGGCACTCAAAGAAAACCAACTGTTTCTTCATAAGATCAATATCTTTGGAAGAAGAAAAAACAGGCCAATATCTGTTAATAATAAAGCTCCACACTCATTGGTGATGAAAAGTTATTAACTTTTGTAATTGATTCGTTTACAGTTCGCACGTCGTTTCTAATGTCCTTTCGAATGCTGAAAATTTTCACAGTAAAAGTTGGTTTCGTTTGTAATTCCATTTTTCTTATTTACTGCGGATACGCAGCTGGGAAAAAAAAAAAAAAAAAGCGTTCATAAATAATTTCATGAGCTCACAAAACAGAATGAAAAGGCTCTTTGTCCTTTTGCCCATATTTTTCTTTAGGAAGCATGAAAGAAACAAAATATATTTTCGGAGGGTTTGATTATTCTGTGTGGTTTTGTTTCTTCGCCTATCTGTACCATGTTGGCTGTCACTAAACGTGATTTAAAGTCACAACTTGTGCGTTTGTTTAGAACATATAATAGGATATTTTTCATTCTTCTTCTGTTTCCAGTTCGATAATGTGTGTCTGAGGTGTCAGGAGTGAGTATAGAAACCAGGGCGATTCAGTTCCTATTCACCATTACATTTGTAGATTGTTGAAATATTTAAAATATTTTATGTGTCGTGTGCAATGTTGTATTTACTGTATCGTTGTGTGCATATGCTCCTGAGTCTTACCTGGTCTCAGGGCACAGCGCACATTGAACGTTCTTGTCTAGGTGAGGTTTCCGTACCTGCAACCTAGAACGTATCTTCATTTTTATATTATTAGGGAGAGCATTTTGGGTGAATGAAAGGTACACAGTTTTCGAGGAGGAAATGTGCGAGTAGAAAGGAAACATTCATTCACAGCAAAGGCAATGTGTGAGGCTTTAATGCGAGTGCCTTTGTTTCTTAAAACGAATCTAATTTGAAATTTAATTCCCGATAAAATTTTGGGTTAGTGTTGGATTGGAAACAACACAGCCTAAAAGGAAACATTCAGATATGAGAGCAGAATGGAGAGTATATGTAATAGAAACTGTAACTGACTCGGATTTTCCAATAAATGAGTACTACTTACGAATTTAGTTCCATCCATTCCAGTTCGTTGTAGTCTGTATTAACACTCGCACTAACACTTCACTGATACACAGTTCTTGAAGGTTATTCAGTGACACTTGTTTTAGTTCGAAGAAGGCGGTGGGAAGGCCTCTAGTCCATTAAACATCTACATTGCTTGGAGATCAACACTTGGTGACGACCAATTAGGCATCTGGACTCCAGCATCGTAGACTGCTAGGCAACCATCTCTTCCTTCTTTTCTGTATGGGCGAAGTTTTCGGTGATTTTCCCTCTTTTGGGAGGACCACGAGGGTGTCTCCTAAGGTTCTAAAATACCCTAAAAGTCTATGACAATCCTTTTCTCATTTTAGGTATTTTCTTCTTCAGATTCGTATATGCTTGAATAACAAAATAAGACAAATCGGAGTATCTCGCACACAGAGGTGTTGCGAGTTTGAAATACCGAGGTAAAAAGCTTAGTGTTACAAGTTCTTGCTTCTATTTGTAACTTCGCTCGGCGTTGTTCGAGGGATCTGGCGTCCCTATCTCAGCAAATCAATTGCCTGTGATGAGAACGTTCTCTTCAGTGTATTTCCATCTTATGTCTGCAGTTTCGTTGTATGTTTTTCTCTTCTGCTCTATCTGCATGTTTGCTTCCGGCTAATGTTGAACTATTGAAAGCTAATTGCATGAGACACGAAAAGTAAACGTTTCTATGCAATGGAAAATTAAATTTAGAATAATCGCGTTTCTTTATTATTTCCTTTGTACTCTTTCTGATTTATTTTGTTTTCCTTTTAGAAATTATAAATTAGATCTGTTTTACGCTCCCTCCGCGAAGTTGCAATTTTCTCAAACACAAAATTGAAAGCTTGAAAATATGCAATATGGAGTAAAACGAAAAAACGTGTTTCTAAAACATAAGAAAAGTGAATGAAACTTGAATTTGAAAAAAAAAAAAAATGAAACATATACATATGTGAAAATTAAACTCAAAATAAGGGCGAATTGAAATGGAAAGCCCTGTATAACATTCAGGTCGTAAATACGTAAAATGATTGCAAGACTAACTATGACATAAACAAACAATAATCAAAATCAAAACATAAATGCAAATATTGAATATAAAATCAAAGCTCAAAGTAATGAAAATTATTAAAAGTGCATAAAATTATAATGCATGAATCTGGAAATGAATTCCTAAAATTGCATAATGTGTGTGTCATTCAATAATCAAAAGGAAATTGAAAATTAAACATTAAATGAACATAAAATATATGCCAAAGGTACGACAAAAAATTAAATCAATGTACCTGAAATGAAAATTATATGAGCACATACTTAAATTTTCAGTAAGCACTACGTAGTTATAGATAATGAATATTACCAACCAAAATAAAATGCAAAATGAGTTTAAAATCAATCAAGCTGAAATAACATGTAAATAAATTGATATCATAGTCGCTTCTAGAGTCCTCTGGTACATGAACACACTCAAAACACGAATCCTACACTAATGGAATAAAATTAATTCATTGCCAATTGCAAAATGTCAATGTTATTTTGTATATTACTGTAGCACACAAATGCATGTCTCTATTAAGCAGGTTCAATGTCCGTTCTTGGAACGAATACCTATCTTAATAGTAATCATTTAAAGACAAGAATTCTCAAAATCATATTACAGTTTCTTAGAATTAGAGGAGGGGAGAACAAACATGTGTGTTCACTCCAACTCAAGGTCAACATATGACAAGATATCAATAAGTGAGCAAAGCTCGTCGCAGAGAAGCACGGAGTCGTGCGAGGAGAATGCAACAGAAACAAGCAGGATTCAGAATTGTGCATTAAAATATGACGTTGATATTCATATGCCCTTTTACTCGTGTGTATAAAGGAATATGTAGAGTTAAATTTGAGTGCAGGTTTTGACATGAATAGAAGTGAAGACGGAAAGAAAAGAATGACGAATATCCATTAATTCTCCTGGTATAGTCTATATACAAAAGTGTCAATGGAATTCACATGGTCTCTTGGATGCACTGTTGCAAGCAAGGGGGTGTTTCATACATACTCCATTCGCATGTCTAACGCGATTTGCCTTGTACTACCCTTTTGGTTCTCTGTTGTCTTCGTTTCGAAAGTCCTACGTAATAACGTCGAGTTATTTTGTCTTTCAAAGATGGGAATGTCTCCTTTTCTTCTTCAACGGGAAAGGAAATGTGAGTGGGGAAAAGGAAATGAGAATGTGGGAGGAAAGGGGTTTGGGAAGGTGTGGTTGATCAGACCACTCGATCAGGGTGGGGGAAGGGGTGGATTCTCAATTTCCGTTTCCAGTACTCTTTTCCAAATCAGTTTCCTCTAAGTATTGCCTGAATACCTTTTTTTTTTTTTTTGGACTTGAGGGAGAAGAGGCGGGATGCATAGTTACAAGGGGAAGGTTACAAAACAGGAATGAGGCAAGGATAAAACACAGGGAGAGGGGTTGATAGCAAGTTTGCGGTTACTATGGGGTACACAGTCTGCCAATGACCCTGGACTCGCTTGAGTTTCAGAGGCGGAGCTCTGTTCACGGAGTCTGTGGACATCCCTTGTGTATTACTCGCAGGTTGAGCGTTTTGTTGTTTGCCAAGTGAGGTGGGAGGGGTGTTTGCAGGTAGTTTTTTCAATCGTTCTACTGCAATCTCTTCCTCAATTTGGATACCTCTACCATTGACATAACGAACGAGATATTTGTTCTTGCCATGACATCTGCTAATAATGTGTCCACGGAATTTATAGGTATAATCTAAAAATTGCGGCACATTAACTTTAGGCGTGACATCTAGTATGGCTACAGGATCACCAATGTCAAAGTCATGTGAACTGGGACTGGGGTGAAAAGCATCTAGTCTCTTCTTGAATATGTTCCTTCATTTGAAATTGACATTGAAAATTTCGTGCGGAACCAATAGTGTCAGTCCAAGTCATGGTATCTGCATATTGATACGCTAATTTAACTATTTTGTCTTTCGTTTCAGGAGAAACGTTCGGTCCAATTTGTAATTTAGATGAGTCAAAATTACGCTGACCTTCATTTAAAAGGGGCAAGTTGACATAGGTGGGGTCAAAGTAGGAGTAAAATTCCTTATCTTGAGGGGCAGTTACCACCTCGTCTGCAGTTCCAATAAAGAGCGAAGGCTGTAAAGTTATACATTTCTGCCTGGGGTTGATGAGTTCGATGTAATTGCATTCGTTGTTCAATAAGGCATGGGGTATGAGAATACCATGTTTCGCAAAAACGCGGGGGTCAGGTTCAATACAATAGTCAACGCCCGTGTCTCCGTTGTGAAGTCGGAGCGGAACTACCGTACGAGAGCGGGGTGACAACCTCGTTCGTTGACCTAAGGTGAAATATGGTTTCGAAGCATTTAAAAGGATGTTATACACAGATGCAGATAAACTAATGGGAGGGGTCGCGTTAAAAGCGTCTGGCGGGGGTTTGCCATGACGTTTGAGCGTCAAGGTGTTCGATTCCATATTGACCTGTGCCATATGTGGTCGTAAAAAATCCACACCAAGGATCAGACGTACACTTAAGCGGTCGACAATATGAAAGCGATGGTGGAAGGTGTAACCATGAATTCTAAGGCGTAAAACAACAACTTCATTAAGCTGTACTGGGGCCTGAGAGATACCTACTACAGTGGTTTGAATTTGATAACGCTTGGCCGACTTGGGGACAAGACTGCTATCAATGATAGAGATAGATGACGCGCTATCTATTATACCATGAACGTCATTTCTACCAATTTGTATTGGTATACGAAGAATCTCATTTGCTATAAGTGGTATGTGAAGGGTTTGAGCAATGGGTTTGCGTCCTAATCGACCACGTGGATTTTTATTTTCAGAGCAAGTGGTATTGGTTCGATTTCCTTGAGGGACATGTGGCGTACGTTGTACACCCGTGGACCGTTGTCCGAAGGTGGGAGGGGGAGGGGAGCTCGGGGTAAGACTGACCCCAACTGTCTTACCCGTAGTTAGTTTAAAGCCGGCGAGTAAGTTAAAGGTGGGTGGGGGTAGAAGCCCTGAGCCTCGGGATTCAATTGTCCACTACCACTTGGTTGTGTTGCGGGTTGCATCGTCAGAGGATGGGGTGATGATCCCATACCTATAGATTGCGGAAAATAAGGCATGTACGGATAGGGGTAATAACCTGGAGGGAAAGGGGTAACGGGATAAGGAGGACACTGTTTGTGTCCTCTACCCTTACCAAACTTTCCAGGTTTACCTCTAAATTGACCTTCCTGTCCTGTATTTTTCACAGAAGGTGTAGTTTTATTGGAAGCCGTAGTGGAGGCTACGGACAGAGTTAAGCCTTCTAAGTCTTTCTGTAATTTATCAATTTTGGCCGTTAGGTCTTCCGTTTTTCCCTGAGGTGAGGGTGGGGCGTGCTGTGAAGCGTTCGAAGATGGAAGAACATGGCCAGGCTTGCCTTTGTATTTAAATTTATTTTTACAATGGTTGTTGCAGAGTTGAGGATTAGTCGAATTGGTGGGTGCGGGGTTCGTGTCTACAAAAGTGTCAAGAGAGTCCGTAAAAGAGGTCGTTTGCAAAGACGCAAGCTCTTTCCGCACTGCTGCTTTGACTTTATCTTCCAACGTTCTGACCTGTCTGCGTTCGAGACGATTTTTGTTTAGTTCAATTTGTGTGAGAACCTCCAAAAGCTTGTCCGGGTCGTCAAAGGCATGAAAACCAATTCTGTCTAAATAGTAAGGCAAAAGACCGTTCTTAATGAATGAACATTGTTCTTCATTAGATAAATTATCACATTTATCCAAAAGAATCATTTTCTCGTAAACATAGTTACGGACGGATTCTGTTTCACCTTGTACTCTATCATGTAGTTGTTCAAAGATTGAAAGTTTGTCCCTAGTGCGTTTAAAAGCTTCTATGACAGCATCTTTGAATTCAGTATAGGTAGCGTTTTCCAAGTTATTGCGCTTAAGGAGAACGCGAAGTTGACGTCTACCTTTACCTGTAAAACATGACACTACTACTTGTTTTGCATGGTCACGGGGAATGTTATTAAGGAAAATAACATCGTTCATTTCCTTAAAAAATTCCTGAATATCATCCTTATCCGCATCAAAAGTCGGATAGCGAAAAGCTGCATTATGAACATGTACGACCGGTGGTGGTGGGGGTGGAGGTGGATTTGGTGGGGTTTGTTGATTACCTGAGGGAAACACATTCTGGTTCAACACGTTTCCAGTATTTACACCATTATTTTGGTCTGCCATGTCGGATGACGATGAGGAAAAAAAAGGCCGCCTACAAATTGTTCTAGTGCGTAAATGAAGAGCAAATGCCTCTCTAAGCTCCTTGGCGTTTCTCTTGAGGTGCTTACGATTTCTTATCGCTAGCAAGTGGATATCATCCAGTAAACCACCGAGGGATAGCTTGGAGTCTGCAGACATGCGGACAAAGACCCATCAAGGGACTGGCATACAATGCTTATCTTCGTAGTCGTGCCACTAATAACAACAAGGAAGGAAGTTAGCCGATTACAGTGTATGAGGCGAGTAGGTCAGTAAGCTCACGTACAATAATCACAATGTGATTACAAAACACATATAGAATGAGTTAAACAGGAAGGGATACCATCACAAATGCTACGCATAAAGGTCTGTGTTCGATTCCAGAAGCGGGTTTCGTTCTCACGTTGCATGTAAACCGGGTTTCGTTATCACGCTGTGAGCCTGCGGCCTCAATGGTACGAGCAGGTTGCGGCACCACGTCGTATGGGAAGGACCACTAGTTCAATTCCTAGCGGTAGCAGAGCGGGTTACGGCACCACGTTGTGTGTCCGCAGGACCACTACGGGAAGAGCGGGTTTCGGCAAATACGATGTGACCAAAAGTGTACGAGCGGGTTTCGGCACCACGTTGTGTGCATATGCTCCTGAGTCTTACCTGGTCTCAGGGCACAGCGCACATTGAACGTTCTTGTCTAGGTGAGGTTTCCGTACCTGCAACCTAGAACGTATCTTCATTTTTATATTATTAGGGAGAGCATTTTGGGTGAATGAAAGGTACACAGTTTTCGAGGAGGAAATGTGCGAGTAGAAAGGAAACATTCATTCACAGCAAAGGCAATGTGTGAGGCTTTAATGCGAGTGCCTTTGTTTCTTAAAACGAATCTAATTTGAAATTTAATTCCCGATAAAATTTTGGGTTAGTGTTGGATTGGAAACAACACAGCCTAAAAGGAAACATTCAGATATGAGAGCAGAATGGAGAGTATATGTAATAGAAACTGTAACTGACTCGGATTTTCCAATAAATGAGTACTACTTACGAATTTAGTTCCATCCATTCCAGTTCGTTGTAGTCTGTATTAACACTCGCACTAACACTTCACTGATACACAGTTCTTGAAGGTTATTCAGTGACACTTGTTTTAGTTCGAAGAAGGCGGTGGGAAGGCCTCTAGTCCATTAAACATCTACATTGCTTGGAGATTAACTCTTGGTGACGACCAATTAGGCATCCGGACTCCAGCATCGTAGACTGCTAGGCAACCATCTCTTCCTTCTTTTCTGTATGGGCGAAGTTTTCGGTGATTTTCCCTCTTTTGGGAGGACCACGAGGGTGTCTCCTAAGGTTCTAAAATACCCTAAAAGTCTATGACAGTCCTTTTCTCATTTTAGGTATTTTCTTCTTCAGATTCGTATATGCTTGAATAACAAAATAAGACAAATCGGAGTATCTCGCACACAGAGGTGTTGCGAGTTTGAAATACCGAGGTAAAAAGCTTAGTGTTACAAGTTCTTGCTTCTATTTGTAACTTCGCTCGGCGTTGTTCGAGGGATCTGGCGTCCCTATCTCAGCAAATCAATTGCCTGTGATGAGAACGTTCTCTTCAGTGTATTTCCATCTTATGTCTGCAGTTTCGTTGTATGTTTTTCTCTTCTGCTCTATCTGCATGTTTGCTTCCGGCTAATGTTGAACTATTGAAAGCTAATTGCATGAGACACGAAAAGTAAACGTTTCTATGCAATGGAAAATTAAATTTAGAATAATCGCGTTTCTTTATTATTTCCTTTGTACTCTTTCTGATTTATTTTGTTTTCCTTTTAGAAATTACTAATTAGATCTGTTTTACGGTATTGTTCGCCATGGAGAGTGAAGTGCGGAAAAAACGTTCAATTGGTAGGCTGCGTGGGAGAGAGGGTCAAATAGTACCGAAAGTGTTTAAGTGGAAGCAGTAAAAGTGATTAAAAAATATTTAGGATGCGTCTTTTCTCCTTTTATTTTATATTTACAAATCTTTCGTTAATATTCACAAATGCATTTATAATTTCTTTTAACAAAAGAAACACTGACCAAAGCTTCAAACCCACTGTATTTTCAACTATAATATGTAACGGTTTCGGATATCTAACATATCCTTCCTCAGACACTATAGAACATAAATGCAAATACGAACATAGTCATTATTATGAACAATTTTCTTTTAAAGTTCTTTTAACAGACATATATATAGTCATTGTTATAAAAAGGTTTAATTTCTATTTGCTGAGGAATTCAGCCAATCCCTTAAGTCTCCGTGTTCACTTTCCAAGCAATCACGTTCCGCCATTTTTGTTCTTATAAGGGCTTTTTTTTTTTATTTTCTTCTTGTCTGCGCTATCCAAACTTCTTTGCCATAATTCATTAATAGGTAGGCCCCCTGTCCAGTTCATCAGTTTATCTCTTCCTACTATAGTGCGATGGTTCATTTAGACCTCCTGGTATTTGTTAAATGTCATACTGTTGTTCCGCGGATAAAATCGGATCTAAACCATCGGAAGTGGGGAGGAGCTGTCTTCACAGTATACTTAACAATGTAACTTTTATTTGACAAATCGAATTGGATTTGCGGATATTTTGCGTTTTCGAAATACAGACGATTGAGCGTTTTCGTACGTCATATTTTCTCGACACGTACCACTATCACACTACTCCAGTTTTCACTCTTATCCAACTTCAGTAGCAGTATTTTACCCATTGCTATTCCTTATTTTACCGCACAATTGTTACAGTAAATTTCTGTGTGAAACTGTTTTGTCTGTCATTTATTTCAATCAGGGGCGGATCCAGGATGGACTTCTGGGCGGGAACAAAAAAATAAATGAAAAAAAAAAAAAAGGTTCAAAATATATGAATTTAAGGAAAGCTTTATTTACAGACTCTGTCACTTTTTGTCTTTCTTGTTCTTTCTTCAGAAGAAAACATACGGCGGAAGAAATGTGGCAACAGCGCGCTCCATTTACTCTGTACTGCAATCTAAGAGTGAGACGCTCTATAGACTATGAAACTTTTCAACAGCTAATAGTGTTAATATCGTATTTAACCGACTTCATTGTTCGCATGTGCACGCATAACTTGAACATAGATGTAACAATTTTGATTATTCTTTTTCAATTTTAAAAAGTATACCTTTTCACAGGTTTCAATTAATTTTATCAGGATCTGATTACAGTCTTCGGAGTTAGACCATAAAACTCTGCAACAGGTATCTAGCTAAACTACTAAAGTAACGAAAAAGTGGAAAAATATTAAATAAACTTTAAAAAAATTACTGACTTCAAAAACGCACTAAAAAACAGAAAAAGATGTTTTTTAGAAAACAATGTTAACACATTTCAACAAAGGCGCCAAAAAGTACAAAATTATAAAAATAATAATAAAGTGCTTAAAACAGAAAATTCATTACTATTATCTATAAAAAATATAGATGTCCGTGCCAAGCCAAACAGATTAATGCCTAATAGTAATGAATTATTTTCTTCTTTTAAGCACTTTATCATTATTATTTTCTGCTTTTTAGAACTTTTTTTTTTTTTTAATTATTTTGAGGTACAGTATCATTGGCAATTGAAAAAGTACAGGTCATTTCAAAAGTACAAATGATTCTTTCCCTCTGTCTCGGATTTCATGGATCTAGCCATTTATAGATTTATACAATATGTTAGTTTAGATTTCTAAGTTTCTTACCTATTTTATACCCCCTGTCCCCTTCCCACAACATATTTTGTCGTAAAATCTTGCTTTTGCAAGAAAGAAAAAAAAAAAAAAAGCGATTATCTCCTCAAATACAGGATTTGAGCAGTTTAAAAATAACAGTATAACTTACATTGAGTAGGAACCTTCCTACTATGGAAATAAAATACTGTAAGGAATTCCGAGTTTGGGGTTTCATTGTACTACTCTTTAATGACCAATGTTTAGTATTTTAATGTATTCTAAATAGTTCATTTCATATTTCAGTGAGATGTACAGAGTGGTTGGGTTTGAAGTGGAGGCGAAGAGCGTTGATATCAGTCACCTAGGCTTTGATGGTGAGAGTTGTTCAATACCAGACCATCATAAACGACAAATTGTCAAAGCAACCGGTGGGACCAAATTGTTCTTCACTTACTCTGTAGAGTGGCAGCCATCAGACATCAGCTGGGCATCTCGGTGGGATATTTACTTAGGCATGAGCGATGTCCAAATTCATTGGTTTTCCATTATTAATTCGTTGGTAGTTGTATTCTTCCTATCAGGTAAGTTCTGTCAGATACTGGTAACAAACTTTTTGATTATTTACAATGAAATAACCCCTGATGTTCCTGGTATTTACACTGTGAAAGGTCGTGGTTAAAGATTTGCGCGAATGAGGAATAAAATTGCGGATATATATGAAAAGAGTAGAATTTTCCCGTAATCATTCTTCTAAATATTGTTAATTATTGGCATCTTGTATTAAATCAGTGATGGGCAAACTTTTTTTTTTTTTTTTTTTTTTTTTTTTTTTTTGAAGAGGACCAATGAAAAATGAAAAGAACTTTGGGCAGACCAATATAATTTATTTATTAAAATCAACAATGGTACATCTTAGAAACAAAGAAAATTTGGTGTATAATAATAAATTTGCGAGATTTTGTTCGCAATTATAATACGACTACATTTCTTAATTGATAGAGTTTCCTCTTATCCTCATGGATAAGTCTTCAGCTTTGGTGGGCTTGTAGGTTCAAATGATACTGTGGGGCAACACCTCGGATAGAAACCCAGGTAGATTTAATTTCGATAGTTGATCCATCCTTCATAACTGTGCTAATGATATAAGGACGTAAAATTTTCCATTGTAAAAGCTTTACTTTAGTAGAATTAAATCTGATTAAAAGTACTTGCTGAGCAAAACAATATGTTTATTGTAAAAATTAATAACGTATAACAGAGTGTCTGATGAAGCCAGGTGGATAGTTGGCGAAACTGTTACACGTTATTAATTTTTACGATAAACGTACTGTTTTGCTCAGCGAGTAATTTTAATCAGATTTAATGACGTAAAGTAAAAAGCTACACTCGCTTCTTTTAGGTAATTTTTATTTGCAGTATACGTACGGGTGTAAGTAAGCAATTCTGTGCTCTGAGTATTGAGCATTTCCGTTGATGAGTTCATTTCGAAGTATGGGTTTATCCCCTCCTTTTTGCAGGTTCTTCACTTTCAAGTAATAAAAGTTTTCCTTTCTTTTGCTTATATATGCCTGTGTTTTGCATACGAAGTTCAACAAAATGTGCGGATATTGTAATTGTCAGTATCTCTTTTTGGTATTCTGAAAAAAGTCAAGACAGTTTTCATTTTCATGTTAATGCTTATTGCGTTAGATCAGAACAATTTCTTCTTGATTAATCAGTAGTAGAAGGTAACCAAAAAAAAAGTTTTTGTCGTTTTTGATGTCCCATTAATCTTTCGTTCACAGAGAGGAAACGAAATGACGCTCGTGCCTGCCAAGCGATCAGGAGTTAGTCTGATCATCTACCTTCAGTAATACAGATATGTTTGCGCACACACAACTCATAACTCGTCCAGTGTCAAACAGAAGTAGCGGTATCGAAGCAATTCGTTGGATGATTTTAAAGTGGGTCTGTCAGCTGCTGCACCAAGTCGCGTATATGCCAGGCATTTAGGGAGAATGCCGTAAACGAACGAACCGCCAGAAATTCCGTGCAGGAGATGTGAGACTTTCGGATGAACCTCGCAGTGAACGACCATATGTGTTGGATGTCGAGGCCCTGAAAACTGCTATCGAGGAGGATAGTGGTCTAACGTATGATGAGATTCCAGAAAGGCTCCATGTTTTCTCTGGAACAATCATACTGCACCTGCACGGGATAGGAAAGTCACACAAGTTAAGCAAGCGGGTACCCCACACGTTGTCGGCAGCCAGCAAAGAACGAGTGACAGCCTGTTTATCCTTAGTTACGCGGCACCTGATCACACCCATCTCTGATCAGTTGCTCACTAGTGGCGAAAAGTGGGTCCTCTATGCCACTCCCAAACGTACTAGACATTGGTTGTCGCCATGTGACTCTATTCCTCACACCTCAAAACCATCTTTGTACCAACGAAAGGTATGCTCTTTGTATGGTGGAATTGTCAGCATTACGAGCTCCTTCCACCTGGTCAGACAAGCACTGCTGACCTCTGCTCTCAGCATTGTAAAATGTGCACGGTGGATTGCGGCAGGAGCCAGATTTGGTGAATCGCACGAGTGTGCTGTTCCTACATGACAATGCGAAGCCATATGTGGCAAAGAGGACATGAGAGACCTTTCAGCAACTTGGCTGGGAGACACTGTACCATGCTCCATATTCACCGGACCTTGCAGCAACAGATTGTCACCTGTTTCATTCCCTTAACAACCACTTCTGTGGGAGATCTTTTGCAAATGAGAGAGATCTGCAGAACGCACTCACGGACTTCTTTGCATCTACGACTGCTGAGTTGTATCACCACGGTACTGTGCAGTTGCAGGAACGTTGGTAAAAGGTGTTGGATGTTAGTGGAGATTACTTCGAAACCTAAAAGTATTCCACTGTATTGCTCTTTGTTTATCACTGCTCTAGAAAGACAGGAATTTTTTGGTTACTTTGTACTACTCATTATGTTAGGTCTGCTTTATATTTACTGGTGGAAGTGACTATTCAGTTCTTCATCATACATAGCTTGTTGCTTGTACTTAATATTTATTGTTATTGGTTCACTACGTCAAGGATATGGCTTCTTGACACTTAAGAAATCAGAGTACCGTATATCAGAGGAATATTAGTTGTGTGTGCAAATGATGAACATATATTTACTCGATTCTTACACATATGGTGTTCTTAATTATAACTCAATCTGTCTGTCTACCACCAGTCTCTTAATTTCCAATTTTCTATGTACCATTGTGTACTACAGGAGACAGTAACTAGCCAGTCCACTTGGTTTTCGGATTTGGTAACTGTAAAGATACTTTTAGTAAATGAATTGAAATGTGCCTTCTTTGTACTACAAATTATTTAAATTAATCTACACAGTATCGTCATTATCACTAATAGTTAAATTATTCTGTATTCGTTTCAGCATGCATTACAAATCAGTCACACACACACAAATCACAATTACAACTCATATATATATATATATATATATGTACGTTAAATAAATTTATAATTTTCCCAATGTGCATTTTTGTTTTGTAGGAATCCTAACGATGATCATGATTCGAACCTTGCGACGCGACATTGCTCGTTACAATCAAGATGAAGGTCTGGAAGAAACTATAGAGGAAACTGGTTGGAAGTTAGTTCATGGAGATGTTTTTCGACCACCCCGGAATACACGCCTGTTCGCAGCTGTCATGGGAAGTGGAATACAAATCTTCTTCATGGCACTTATCACTATATGTAAGAAATAGTTTTCGTTCAGTTTTGAAATGGTTACTATATTAAATATGACATTTGATTCAGTTATAGGTTGGAATGTGGAATAAAAATTTATCTTAGAATGAGTATGGTAATTCGACTTCCAGAAATTGTGAAGCTAAATATTTTTAATTGTGGTAACACAGATAAATGTGATTATTGAACTGACAGTGACTCGAACGTCAATCTCCAATTTGCGTACTTTCCTGTGTTATCTTTTCATTGTTCCATACCTATTTATACTGTGCGAAGTGCATATACAAGTATTTAAATAATTATAGTTTAAGAACTAGTTTTGAAGTGAAATACGAGATATCTTTACAAACTCAAATCCATTGAAAAAGAAGTTGACCAATTGTCAAGTACTCAAATAATAATGTATATTGCTTATGAATTGTAAAAGGCAGGTGAATGTTTTATAATTTACCGTCAAACTTTCGACATAGACTGTGGATTTGTTCATTACGTCATCTCGTGAACATCTTTGATTTGACGATGGATGTCTCATGATGTAGTTTAAGGCGTGCACGCACTTGTGGTTCTCGTTTTTTTTTTTTTTTTTTTGGGGGGGGGGGAGGTTCATGTAATTGCTTACAAAACATGTACACGACAACTACTGTGATACAACATGCATGGAAACATACAACTGATTTATACCAGACGACAATAGACTAGCGGCAGAAGTGTATGATGAGGTCAGTAGCGTAACTAAAGATGCATGAGTTTCCCGCTAAAATTTAACCCCATTCCTACTTTTCTAGGTTCGTGAAGACACGTTTCTATTGAATAGAAAACGTTTTTCTTGTTTCGAATGTTCCATCTAGTCATTCACAAGTTGCTCACTTTCTACAACAATTACATATTATTATTATTATTATTATTATTATTATTATTATTATTATTATTATTATAGATTACATTGAAATAAAAGAATTTAACAAATAATTTATTTTTAAATAAATTAATACATAAAATGTTAATATATATAAGAACTCGCCAAAACTTATAGATCCTTTTCACAATCTCTCAACTCGGCGATCCTTTTGGGATAGGAATTTGTTGACGTCAATAGCATAAATTGTCTCCAAAGAGGTGATAAATCTTTCGAATAGAATTTGTATAGTCTACAGTTCTGTAGTTTCTTTATCTTCTGAGGTACAGAGGTTCTCTTGGCTGCAGCAGTGAGACTTTATCTGTCATTCGTGCTTCCATAATGCAATTAATTTATTTTTATTATTTATTTAATTTTTAAAACTACCATACATTATCGACTAAGATAAAACCGAAAAGGGGGTCAATTCGGCCGATTGAGAGGGTAAAATGAAGGGCCTCCTTTGAAGGGGCATCTCCCCTGCATTGGGAGGTTTTGTGCCATAGTAGTTATGCCCTGGATCAGGTTATAAAAAGAATAAATAAATAATAATAACGCATGTTCCTATTTAAAATAATGAACAGGTCAAGCATGACGTATTTCCGCCAACATTTGTTGCTAATTTGTTTCCGCTGAGTTCGAAAGTCGTGAGGTACATATGAAACTTACAATGATTATGTTTTGCGAGAATTGCAATTTTTGTGTAAGTTTTTAAGAGGAAACTTTAAAGAAACAAGTATACCAAAGATAAGTAAGGAAGGAAAACACATTTACATGAAACTATAACAAAACATAGGGCGGCTTATGTTTTCTTTACCCAGCAGACTTATTGTTTGGAACCAAAAATATAAGTTGAGTGTATCTTTCTGTTGATTTGTTTCAAATGGTCGAAATCTTTTAACACTTTCTCTGTTAGTCGATGTCAATGTGAGGGGGGGAATTGTTTCGCTTGAGAGCCTTTTTATAATGGTAATTAGGTACACTTAATAATCTGAATGTTCCCTCATTACGAGACCACCGATTCACGCACTGGCAGCGTTATATGTGAGATCGATATTCTGTTCTCCGCTAAACGGTGACATATCAGAAAGGAGTTTTGCACATACCAAGTACGTATTTTCGCAGAACGATTTTACTGTTTTAATTATTATTTTAACATACAAAAATATATTTTTAAACACTAGTAATTACCATATATCGTTACAGCTTCTATACAAGTGATGCAAATGTTACAGATTTTGCATACCTTTTGAAGAATTAATACTTAATATTTACAATTGCAGGTAGTTGCTTATCTTCCCCTCGGTAATCTTTCGCTACTTCAAACTTTTACCCGCAAGACAGAAACTAAAGGTACTGATTCTGTGGCTGAGATGACTTTTTTTTTTTTTTTTTTTTTTTTTTGTAATACTAATAATAAAAATATTTTAACAGAACATTGAAATACAAAACCTTAAACTTTATGAACAAAGTCATCCAATAACCTAAGGAGCACGATAGTATATTTCAATTTTGAATGTAAGAGCATTTCTTTCATATATATATCTTCTATAATACCTCAAATTTCTTAACTCAGCCTTTCGAAATGGTTTGACGAGGTAGCGGAGAGAGCAGTTCCGAAATTATTCGCAACACAGATTGTAAATAAAACATAAGCTTAGATGACTTTATATGTTTAAAATATGTTCTTTGTATACTGTAACGAGAGAATGTTTATATCAGATACTATCACTAACTGAATTCTTATGTATGTTTCTTTTTTCTTCCAGTTTTTGCTATGTTGGGAATGTTGTCTCCAGCATCGAGAGGTGCTTTGATGACAGCCGCCATATTTTTGTATGTCTTCATGGGGTTAATCGCAGGTTACTATTCGGCTAGACTGTACAAAACGTTGAAAGGCAAAGAGTGGAAACGAGCTGCATTTTTGGTAATTTTTCTATATGCTACTCATTTTTTCGAGTTTTTTCACTTACGTATATTAAAATTTAGTAGATTCTGTGTAGTAAGAAAACTGATAATCTAATCTTGTTTTAATTTTTGGAAAAGAACAATATTGTGGTGGTAGGTGAATAATTTTTACAGCTAAAAGCAAATTAACAAATATATTAGCTTTGTACTGACTGAACGATGAATTTTTAATAATTCGTAACCGTTTATTGTAGTAATTGAAGGCAGCAGGATAAAACATCGTAGCCAGAATTGTTAGTTTTCGGGAGAACCAGAGCAAACTGATAAACTTCATATATAAGTTGATAGATCAAAGATTTAACATGAAACTATGCGCGTTTCTTTAAGCTTCCTTACCTTTATATATTCCTATCCTCATTGGGAGATCCAGGTTCGATTTCTGGCGGTAGCGCATGTAATTCGGATCCCACGTTAAGCTGTAGGTCCACATATAATATAGCATCGCTACTATAAAGGAAACCAAAAAAGTTCTGTCGTTTTTTGTGGAAGTCTGTGTTCTATTGGCCCTCACACCATGAGTTGAATGCGAGTGGAGTTAAGGCGAAGGTCAGTTGTTGGTGTGCCAACAACATACTACGTGGTTACACAGTGAACTTGCGTAAGGACAGAATGAACATGGGACCTCCACAGAGCATCATAAGGGCGTGTATGCTGTACGAGTTCAAACTGAGGTCAAACGCCGATGCAGCGGGGCGGAAAATATGCCAGGCCTTTGGTGACTACGCGGACACCGAGTGTAACGGTGGTTTAACAAGTTTAAGGACGGTGACGAAACACTCGAAGACGTACTATATGCCGGAAGACCAACACATGTACAAAATGAAGATCTTCAGGCAGCAATTAAGGCGAACAGTGGCCAGACATGTGAGGAACTGGGGCTACAATTCAGTGTGAGTGGAGAAACCATTCGGCAGCACCTCCATCAACTTGGGAAACACTCCAAGTTGGGTCGACGGGTCCCACATAATTTGACTCCGGGCCAGAAGGCGACGCGAGCAGACATCTCTGTTTTTTCGCTGTCTCGTCTGAGGAAGGATCCATTTCTGGACAGGGTGTTGACATGTGATGAGAAGTGGGTCCTGTACAAAGCTCCGTCATCATTGGTTAGCATCCCATGAACCGGTTCCAAAACAACCGAAACCAGTACTCACCAGAACAAGGTCCTCCTGTGTGTTTGGTAGACTGCTCGCGGCATCGTGCATCGAGAACTGCTACCAGCTAGTCAGAGCACCAATGCAACTGTGTACTGTCAGCAGTTGAGCCGTGTTCAAGAAAAACTCGAAAACTCTGGAGCCAGGGGTCTTCCTGGTACAGGACAACGCTAAGCCCTACGTGGCTAGGATGCACCTTGGCTTGGTGGCCCAGGACACCATTCTGCACCTTGGATAAGAAACACTATTGCACCCACCGTACTCTCCGGACAGTGCACCGTCCGATTATTACGTGTTCCATTCCTTGGACAATCACCTTAGAGGACTCTAGTTCAAATCCTTAGTAGAGGTGCAAAATGCACTTGATACCTTCTTCGTTTTACGGCCCACCAAGTTCTACCGCGATGGAATCCATGGCCTTTTAGAACGTTGGCAGAAGGTCGTCGATGCTGATGGGGACTATTTTTTATCTTCCAGGTACATCGTAAGTGACATATCGATGTTCGAAGATGGTGGGTGAAAAAGCGACAGAACTTTCTTGGTTACTTTTTAAACAAGGACACCAAAAACCAAATCAAATAAAAATTCCTGTTCGCATGTTTTTGGGTTTACTTCTCAATGGAGTACTGACGATCCGGATCGCTTTATTAAATTAGAGGTGACATTTCATGTACTTTTCTGTTATGAGACCATACATTGGAATCCTATCAATCAAATAAACGGTTCACAAACAAACAAACAAACAAACAAAAAAAAGAAAGAAAGAAAGAAAGAAAGAAAAAGAAAAAAGAAAGAAAAAGTCAATTTAGTGAGCACGTCGCCTGTAACGTATGCCTGAAACGCACATCCGACCAAATTACATTGGTAGAAACGAATTCAACACTCAATGTACACCTTCAGAGTTGCACAAAATTCGTACTATAGAATGTTCATCGTTAGGGGGCATGGTGATCTTAGTTGTAGAGTTGTCAGACAACACGACGAATGTGAGTATGTCTGGAGTACAGTCGATGTCTATAATATTAGGACAACATCAATGAACTTCTATTATGTAATTAAATGACTTCAATTGCAATCGTATCATGAAGCTGTAGGAGAACATCTAGTGTTCCGCAGAATTGCCACTCGCGTGGGTCTTGATGTGCCGGTGGTTCATTGGTGGTGTACACGATGGAAAACAGGGTTTCTGCAGCAGGCGCTTCTCATTTCCCTTGTCCTGGCCACTTGTTAGAGCGGGCCTGAACAGAAAGATCATTTAACCGCCATAACTAAAGAATGACAGACGCATGTGCAATCAAAGCCATCTACCCCTCACTCTTATGTGAGCGCACGAACACTAAATAATTTTTTGTCGGAGGTAGGTCTACATTTCTACATTTTTCTAATATGATTGTGATGACACTTGCTCATCGCAAAGAACATCTTTGGTGGCATGGGAGGGCGATGATCAGGTTGTCTACACGTGCGTGTATGCGTTTTCATTTGCCACTGAAACCCAGCATCTGTAATTTTGGTATGTTGGACAATAAAGCTACAAATCTCGCTAACCTATAATCATCATTCAGGGATGTACACTCAGTTCGTTGTACCTTCGTGACAAATCGATTCTGTTCTTCGACCTTATCTGGACACTTGGCGATACTCCATTTTCAAACACGCGTCCCCATACCGCCAGGACAACCAATTGTGTTCTACTGTATATATTCCTTATATGTTGGTCAGCTAAGTCTCCGGAATTTAACATTCTGTCGAGCACGTCTGGAATATGGTGGAACCGCGGCTGATTGTCAGTCGGCTCCAGCAATGATCATCATCCTGCTACGCGAAGATTGGAGTGAGCGTGTGATACCATACCCTAGACGACATGCTACCTACCGAACAACATGTGCTTTTAAAGTGAATACTGTATGTTTATGAACAACGTAAGTAACATATTTGGAATTTGTCATGGGAGCCATGCTTGGATTACTACCACTAGTTTCACTTGTTTTTGTGTGCCAACTTAAAGCCAGATATGTTAATTCCTACTAAGTGTTCCGAAATCTGACTCTACTAGTGTATATTAACACATTAAAAAATATAAAAAATAAATAAAAAGTGAGCATTCATGAAGTGGTAATCACAATAACTTTATTTGTGTTGTGGGTGGATATTACTGTTCTTCTGACACTCATCATCATAAAAATGAAAATTTGTTGTAATAAGATATACGCTGTAAACTTCTAAGAAACCTGTCTTTTAACGGAAAATTTGCAGGAATGAGAAGTGTATTGAAACTAAAGTAATTGATTTTAAGCTTCTATGATTGAACAAGTCTATTATGATTTTTTAAAACTATTTATTGATCTTTGAATATTGATTGAAACGAACAATATCGAGTTATCTCGTAGAAATCATTGCTTAGTTAATCTGTAAGGAAAGGAAATGGAAGAGGAATATCAAGAACTCAAACTCACAGTAAAATCAATCTATTTATTTGAAAATATTTACATCTAAGGAGTGAAATGATTAAAACTAGGATACATGAGTTAAAAAAATCAATGTATTGAACACTTTGAAGTCTGTGCGAAAAGTTATATTCGTCTTTAGTAAAATTTCTTTCAATTTCAAGATTGGGTGAAATTTAAAAAGGTTATTTGTAAGGTTTTGGCAATAACTGAGTTTTCACATCAGTCCGTTTTCGTAATAGTTATACCTTGTACGAAGTAAAAAATAAAATAATATTTAATTACTATGTAATCAATAATTTTCCACTGCCATTTGTAGTATTTTGTTATTGCTTTCAGACTGCAACACTGTATCCAGCGTTTGTCTTCGGATGTTGCTTCTTTTTGAACTTTTTCATTTGGGGTAAACATTCGAGTGGAGCCGTGCCATTTGCTACGATGATGGCTCTTCTGTGTTTGTGGTTTGGCATATCTCTACCTCTTGTTTTCCTTGGCTACTATTTTGGCTACAGAAAACAGCCCTTCCAACATCCAGTGAGAACAAATCAGATTCCAAGACAAGTACCAGATCAACTGTGGTACATGAATCCAATTCTGTGGTTAGTACCAGTTATCATCAGCGATTTTTATTTCTTTCAGAAATATTTTGCTTGTGTTTCTTCAATTGGGATATGAAAAGTAATTCAGTTTTAAAAAAATAACAGATACACTATGAGATGCAGTAGAAACGTGTCTTGATTTTTAAGTAGACATATGATGTTTGTACTCTCAAGACTCGATATGCATGTTGATTAAAAAATTGTAACCATTCATTTTTTGTAGAAAGCTCTATACTCTTATCTGTAATAAAAAAAAAATACCAGAAAATGGAACGTTTTGATGTGAAACAAACGGTAAATGATGTGAGCAAAAGATGTGTGATACAGAAACTACATACATTAATTTACTTTTCAACATATTCGCCATACACGCTCAAGCACTTAGAATAGCGTGATACCAGTTTTTGTGCCCCGCTATTGCATCCTATTGCCGCCAGTGTATCCAACCATGTGGTGATAGCATCTTTAAATTCCTCAGCAGTGAGAAAATGTTTTTTTAGACGAAGAAAAGTGAAAAGTTTATCACACTCTACATCTCACTGTTGAGAGGATTTTCAATTTGGTCGCACGTGTTCAGGACTTATAGCTCGATTGCGTTCTTGTTCACGTCTGCACCATGTCACTACTTGGTTCAAACTGAAGAGTCGTATTTGAATATGCTGCGTGATTTAGTCTGTTTCTTCTTTCCAAAAAGCACTTCTTTACTCCTGCTAAACTTAAACGCTGTCATATGTGATTGACTACATTGTCGGCAACAGAGTACAATGATGGTATAGAAAAACTGGTTTTACTCTATAAGTGCTTCAGTATATATATATGCGCCATTTGTTTCACACTAGAACATTCCTTTTTTCCTGGATAGCTCTCGTATTTTGTCAGGAAATGGTAACATAGAACGAAAAAGTAATTCGTTTGATAAATAGCATATTTTTTAAATGTATAATTCAAACTGTTCATTAAATCAGTTATAATGAAAAAATTATACCCCCTAACCCCAAGTAACAGTTAATCATGTTATTCTACTTTGCTTCCCAGGATACTTAGTTTTAATATTTGAGAATTTATACTGTAATACATTTTAAAAAATCAGAAATCCTCAATTCATTTGATAAAGAGAGAAAGTTTTCTTAAAACCAGTTTACATAGATCCATTTCCTTTTCGTGATAATTAATAAACATCTATTTTGTTTATTTTTTTAGCACGCTGATGGCAGGTGTGTTGCCTTTTGGTGCCGTATTTATCGAGCTTTTCTTCATTTTCACGGCTATATGGGAGAACCAGTTCTACTATCTATTTGGCTTTCTGTTCCTTGTCTTTATAATTCTTGTGATATCCTGCTCCCAAATATCAATTGTGATGGTATATTTCCAGTTATGTGGAGAGGTAAGTTTTCTATTTATTTATTTTTTAAATTTTTGATTCGCTTTGAATTACCATATATTCATTATGACTTTATATAGTGAGTGAATTTAGGTACTACAAGCACTTCATTCATGATTTTTGTAGAAGTATTCTGTAAAACAACATTTATATTGTTTAATTTACATGAAGATGAGAAAGAAATGGCTATTATTGGAAGAAATGGAATTTATAAGTTCCTTGCTTTTATTTATTTATAATTCGAAAAACTTATTTCTGGAATATAATAATTGTTGATACATGCTGTAAGGTACGTGATTAATATTCGAGTTACCATAATTTAACCTTACTTTCAGTACCCTGCCAAAAGGATGACCAAGTATTTAATTCTGAATTTTCCGTCAGAAGCGCCCATTATTATAAAAGAAAATGTAAACACAAATCTTCACACGGAGTGGGTATATGTTAAATTGAATCGTCAGTAATAACGCAGTTCAAACATATTTTTATAAAGGATATCACGTAATATCCTTATCCATGATAATGACGGGCTCTTTCCAACAAACGATTGGAATCCGGTAATTGTCCATCCTATTCAAGGTGGAGGAAGTTCCAGTTAAATGTATATTTCTATTAGTTTGTCCGCTCTACTGTTTGTAAATCTGACGTAATTTAATAATAAACATTGTTGTAGTTCAAACCTAATATATATATATATATATATATATATATATATATATATATATATATATATATATATATATATGGTCTAGGAATTAATTCGTGCGGGTGGACAAGAGATGGCGCAACGAACGGAGCGTCCCACAGTTCCGTGTATCCACACATGTGTTGCAAACCCCTGTCATCGCGTATCGTTCGTAGTATAGGGCAGTGGATTAAAGCGTCAACAACACCAGTTTGTAGTTAAGTGAACATGGCGCAATTTGTGCCTGATAAAGTGTTTTTGCGGGGTGTCCTGCTGCATTACTTTAACATGCAGAAAAGTGCGACTGAAAGTCATCGTACCGTCAAATGGGGTGAATAGAAACACATTTTTGGCTATATGAGTATATAAGTCTGGTGATGTTAAAGATTTCGCGTATCAGATTATTTCAAAAAACAGGTCTTAATATGCTAATGAAGTTCAGTAAACGTCATATTAATTTATCAACTCCACTTTTCTTCACCTTGATTTTTCTTAATGTTTCTATTGACCCCATGGGTAGGGGTGAATAGAAACAATGACTTTATTTTCATTGTTGTTTCTTTTATACTATTGGAAAGGTAAAAAGAAACAGCGTATTTGTTGAAACGAACTATTTATTTGATACCTGCTAGATATAAGTTCAATAAGACCAGTATTACATAAGTTACAAACTTACAAAACAATACAATGCACAATATAGGTACAAACGACCATACAGTTTTGATGATATTTGAATAAGATTTAAACAACTCAAATCACCAGGGAAACTTATCATGAGTTGAGTTGATTTTTAGGTTAACGTCCCGTTCAGCAGCGAGGCTACATGAGACGTGGACCTACTGATTAACGTGGAATCAGAACCACATGAGCTCCCGCCGCGAATCGAACCCGGGTCTCCCACGCCAAAGGCGCGTACGCTAACCGCTTAGCCACGAAGGAGCCCGAAACTTATCATATACTTAAAGCGTGCTGACGAACTCCTAATAAAACCCAACAGTTTCGTAACAATATCCTCATGTAGTAAGAACGATTCTTCAGAAGTTTCTGAAAATTTCATTGTTTATGTGCTCTCTTATAAAACACTCCCCACTTATCCATCATGTTCACATTTTCGCACTTGGGTAGTGAGTAGTATCATCGAGCTTTAGCTTCTCATAAACCTTTACCACAGCAAAATCACCAGCTTTAGAAAACCATCATCTAGTTCGTGATCGTCTGGAATGTTGTCTTTCTCCTCTTCCGACAATACAAGGATAGGTTGAGTTTCGTTGTGATTTGATGAAAATGTATCATTTTCAGAAAACAAACCAAAACTTACTGTTTATTCGTACTCTCTTCTTCCCTTGTTTAATTTTTTCATCTTCTCTCATGCTCTTGAGAAGATCCATAAGGGGACGGTTTACAGTCTGAGATGTCTTTTGCTGTTCTGTTCCCTCTCGTTCATTGTCTCTCTTTGGCAGCATCCTCAGTATTTGGTCTCGACAAAGGGGAAAAATTCCACACTTTTGAAATTCAGCCCTGATATTTTCCTCCTTCAGTTTGTCACACATTTTTTTTTTCTTTCAGAAGACTTAGAAATTTGTTCTTAGAGATTGTTGATTCATTCCTGTCTTTTTCTCCGCTTCTCAAGAATTTTCCACTCCTCAAGAAGTGTTTCTATTCACCCCACTAATTAAAACTCATAACAATAACCCAGTAAAGTTAAATTTTGATTAAAAATAATTTACAAAAGGAAAACTTTTACTATGAACGTCAGTAAATGAAACAACAAACTACAAAATAGGCATATGTTGAAATGCAACAAATATGAAAATGTCGTACTTACCAAGAAAGTTTGAGGAGCGCCAAAATACTGTGTTGGATTTCAGTAACATATTAACGCTGCTGCCGTCTATCGCAGTGTTTCCAACTCACTAAAACATTTTATTTCTGCTGTGAACACTTTAGCCATATAAGACTATGTTAAGAAATTTCAGTTTTGTTGATTAATTTATCGTCCAGATAAATCCAAAACTAATCTGGGAGTTTTGTTTCTATTCACCCCCATGTTTCTATTCACCCCGTTTGACGGTATTTTGGTGGAAGTGTATGGTGACCATGCTCTAGCTGAGCGAACGTGTCAGAAGTGGTTTGCACGGTTTAGAAGTGGTGATTTCGGCTTGGCAGACCAAGAGCGAGCTGGACAGCCAAAAAATTTCAAGACGAAGAATTGACAGCATTGCTCGAGCAGGATTCGTGTCAAACGCAGGAACAACTTGCAGCAGCATTAGGCGTTGATCAAACAACAGTCTCCAAACGCTTGAAAGCCATGGGAATGATTCAAAAGATGTCACATTGGGTTCCACATGAATTGAAAGACAGAGACGTTGAAAGACGAAAAACCATTTGCGAATTGCTGCTTCAACGACAGAGCAGAAAGGGGTTTCTGCATCGAATTATTACGGGTGATGAGAAGTGGATCCATTACGAGAACCCTAAACGAAAAAAGGCCTGGGTGAAACCAGGTGAAACAGGTCCATCACAACCAAAACGAGATATTCACTGTGCAAAGGTTATGCTGTGCATATGGTGGGATATGAAAGGTGTGGTGTACTATGAGCTGCTGCAACCGGGTGAAACTATGAATGGAGAACGTTATCGACGACAATTAATGCGTTTGAAGCAAGCTCTGGCCAGAACACGACCAGAATGGGAGAACAGACATGATAAACTTATTGTTCAACATGATAACGCTCGCCCACATGTCGCAAAACCGGTCAAAACCTATTTAGAAAATGTCGGATGGGAAGTTTTACCCCACCCGCCGTATTCACCAGACGTTGCTCCTTCGGACTACTACTTGTTCGATTGCATGAACAACGATTTGATTGGACAGCGGTTTACTTCTTCAGAAGATATCGAAACATGGGTCTCTGACTGGATCGCTTCCAAGGATGAGGACTTCTTTCGCCACGGAATCCGTACATTGCCTGACAGATGGGCGAAAGTGGTGGCTAGCGATGAACAATATTTTTCTTAAGGTATTTATGTATTTTGTGTTTGTACTACAGCTTCAATGTGTGCGTACCAACCGCACGAATTAATTCCTAGACCAAATATATATATATATTTGCAGTGGATCCTAATATGATGCGTAACTGGATGGCTCATACTACTTTTCTGTTTAGTTTATCTTCTTTCCATCCATTATGAAGCTATTGCTAAAAGATTTTATAGCGTATCTTTCTAGTAGTGTATAATAATGTCTCCATTACTTTTTGGTAAGTAATTTGTGGGTGGTAAGTGTATACTTCTACACAGAGGTCTATAACAGGAAAGAACAAGCATTATTCTTTAGGCACTTGTATTTAATGAAAACTTATAGATAGTGATACAGGAACATAATTAAGAGACGAATATGTCCATTGTCCTCACATCTTAATTTCATCAAAGTGCAGGTCTCATTTTTCATTACTAACTTGGAGCTAGAAGGAAGATATTTATTGATAAATTTCTCAAGCGTCCGTGTGTGGATTGACTTCCATTCATCATGTATTGTCTCCCAGTGCTGAATCACGTTAGTTGCTTGTGCCTGTCAGACACATATCGACACACAGTTGCGTCGCTAGGATTTTAGAGGGTCGGATGCAAATGAAGTGCTTGACATTCAATATAGGTGCTGATATACATACATATGAGGTGCATACCAAAAGTACGTATCGTTTCGTTCTAATTTCCCAGAACGAGGAAATAACAGGAAATTAACCTGTGTCTATTTTTCAACAAACTCTCCTTCTTTATTAATACATAATTGCCATCGGTCTGTCCATTTTGTGTATTATATGCCATACTCAACTTTGGGGGTATGTTTCAGATACTGGAAAATAGCATTTCCCAGGGATCATCTACTGGCAAAATCTTGTCCTCGAAGAAAATTCTTGAGGCTTGGGAACATCCAGAAGTCACTCGGGACTCAATCTGATGAATAGGGTGGGTGTGGCGGGATTTCAATACCGTGGTTAGTCAATAATACGGTCACAACATTAGCACGGTGTGATGGTGCATTGTCCATGTAGAGAATTAAGTTACCATTTGCCATTTGTAGTCGTTTCTCGTCAATTTTGGGGAAAATTATATATCCAAAAATGTATGAAAATACTCGCCCGTAATTATATGACCTTTCGGAACAGCGTGGGATAATATCATTCCCTAGGAATCCGACAAGATAAGTAGAGAACTCTCTCATTGGGTGCTACCTGACGAAATTTTTTTTAGGGGCTAGTGAATCTGTGTTTCCATTGCATCGACTACCGTTTTGTTTCTGGGTTGAATAACGGAATCTGTGATTTATCCATTACACAACACTTTCTAAGGAATTGCGTCTCTCTCGTCTGAAGAATGTCAAACTTTACTACACTTAATCGAATCCTTGGCTCTTTTTGATTGTCATTAGGCATTCATGACACCCAACGAGAAGATTTTTTTTTAAAGGGCTAGTTTGTTTGTAATTACTTTTCTACTGTTACCATTGTTAGCCTCTTGGCAATTTCCAAAATTTAAGGATGATGGTCCTACGTACTCCTTCTAAAATTTGGAGGTGTTCTAAGATACTCCTGCTAAAATCAAGAGAACATTGCCCGCTATGACGTCATATCACGTCCAGCAGCTAATAGGAGCCAAGTGATCCCAACCGTGACCATATCGAAATCCTTTAAGGGTAGAGAGATGAAATTTAGTATTCCGACTTAACATTTAAAATAATTAAGGACGTGTTCTAGTATTTTTTGATATTTCCCTTAGAAGGGACAAAAAGGTGGGAAGGTAAAAGAATGGGAGTTACAATTTTTGTAATGTGTCCGTATCAGGAAATCCCGTAAGGTTAGAGACATGAACATTGGCATTTAGGTTTTTAATTTAAAATAATTAAAAACGTGTTTCAACGTTTTGTGATGTTTCTCGTAGAAGAGAAGAGAAAAGGATGGGGTGTTGCAATTGTTGAAATAAGATAGCCATATCTCGAAATCCCGTAAGATTAGAGAAATATTAAGGATATAAAACTTGATATATAAACTCCTTATTCAGAACAAATGGTGATATGCTACCGCGGTTTCGGAAATTCTGCTTTTAACGAGAGAAAGGGAGCAATATGTATTTTTTCTCAATATATAAAAATGACTTGTTTGTAAGTCTCATCGTCATAAAAAGAAAACGGATGAACCATTCGAAATGATTTTTTGAACACAGAAAGACTTGGATCGACATGGGTTTCTATCATTTCACTTTGATTTGATGCTTGATTGGAATGTAGTCTAAGGGGGAAAACGGGTTTAAATTCTTTGTAAAAAATACTGCCATAAGTGTATTCTTGGCGTGCCAAAAACGGAAGCGAAGTTCGATAAGGTACGAGGCCGTAGACCGAGCAAAAACAGTCTGCGAGCCAAGGAACCTCATAAAATGAGACTAACTTAATTTATTAAATGGATCTCATATTCAGTCGACTGATTTGCTGATTTAACTTATTGTGGTGAATCAACTATTTTGTTTCATATTACCTTAATTATAAACAGTCTATCTCTAATCTGTTAATTCGTATTTACTAGGGTACAAAAATATTTTTCAAATATCATAATTAGTCAACTTTGCTAATAAGAAGAGATACGACATGCTGGTTTTTTATGTCATTATTCAAAATAAGAGAATTCCTTAATAAAAGTAGTAGAGTGAAGAATTAAAAGATTAAAGAAATAATATAGCAGTGAAACATACTTATTATATGAATCTTTTGTATATTACATACGTAAATATATTATACACAAATTCGTTTTCTATATATTTCCCTAATGTACTGGAAGAATAGTACAAGAGCGGATCAATAAGTGAGTTACAACAATTTATGTAGAAGGTGTAATATGCAGCACATATAGAATATATACAAAATTGAGGTTCATATTAAAGCTATTTTTCAGCATTGCCACCAAGTCTCTGAACAAATTTCTTCCATTATGACAGAAGTTTCAAAATACCCTGATAATAGAATGTCATCTTTCTTACAACTGATTTTTGCGGAATTTCAGTTTGTCATGCACCACATCATACAGTGTACCATACGAAATGTCGAAAATGGGTTACCCGATCAGTACAAATTGCCTCTTCAAATGGTCGTGACTTTTTGTTCGCTTGATGAGGTTACTGTGCGTTCATCACATGGCAAATCCCAAGATTCGCACGGCCCTCTCCAAAGAGTTTGCACAATTTGGAGATGTTGGTACGGTCCATACAGTCTTTCCCTACACGCATACCATTTCCCTATAAATTTCACTTTAATGGGTCTTTCCTAGTAAGATAGTGAAATCGGCCCTTGATTCAAATTGGGTCGCTATTGACCCAAAAGGTTACCCTTGACCTAAAACTACCTAATCCCCTCCCTTACCGAATTATCGTATCATACATGCTCAAAATTGAATATTTTTAAAATTTTGGTGGGGGTGATCGAAAAAATTTTGAAAGTTTCACAGATTGTAGATACTATCTAGATGTAAATGTGTAATTTTTTTCAAAACCATCGGTGCCTATTTTCTTTATTTTTTTGCGTGTTGAAAATTTCAAAAAATTGTAGAAAAAATTTGGAGGGGAACACGTCACTGATTTCTTGGTTAAAAAATGTTATACCCTGAGGTTATACCAAAATTACACAGCTTGCGGTAGAGAGCGCTACCAATAGAGAACTGTGTGTGGCCAGTGAAGCAAGCACTGATAGATACGAGGAGCCGACGCGAGGCAACTTTGTGTGTAACTTCGTTGTGCAAGAGTCGGTTGCAGTGGAGGCACTGTTACGGAGATATATTTGGTGTTTCTATTCCGAAACGGACACTATCGAAGCAGCCGAAGAACGACAGAATTGGAAGAGACACAAGAAAAAGGGAAATTGTGAACTCTGGCAAAGGATTGTTTGAAGGGACCCTCAATGAGAAAACTATGCGAAAAACACGTTTGTTTTCAGTTTTATTTCGTTTTGACAATGTTGCCATCACTTTCAGGACCCGAAGAAAATATATGTTATACGTAAGGGTATAACAAATTTTTTAACCAAAAAATCAGCGACGTGTCTCCCCCTCCCATTTTTTTCTACAATTTTTTTTTTTTTTTTTTTTTTTTTTTTTTTTGAAATTTTCAATACGCAAAAAATAAAGAAAATACACATCGATGGTTTTGAAAAAAAATGCACATACATCTAGATAGTATCTACAATCTGTGAAACTCAAAATTTTTCGACCACCCCACCAAAATTTAAAAAAATATATTCAATTTTGAGCATGTACGATACGATAATTTGGTAAGGGGAGGGGGTAGGGGTCAAAAATTTTTTGGAGGAAGGGCCGATTTCACTATCTTACTAGGAAAGACCCTTTGTCCTTTTCTCCACAGAAAATGAACTAAATATTTCTGCGCTTCACAAGTAGAGGACTGTAAAACATGCCGTATTTGCTCAGTAGTTTACGCTTCTCTTGCGAGAGGTAAACCTGATCGGACAACTGCCGACTATAGTGTGAACTTCAAAGTATTTCTCTTTCAATTTTCACGTCCCAGACCAATTAGTGATTCATCCTCGTAGGTAACAGTGAGTAATTCCATTTATTGTATTTTGCTGTTCGAGGTTCAATTAATGTGTCAGTGCAAAGTAATGAACTGAATGCAGAAGTAGATTCACGTTTATGGAAACGAAGGGGAACTCCCCAAAGGTGATGTAATCGCACGGTCAGAAAGCAAAGGAGAGCACTCAGAAGAGAGGTGTGTGGGGAAGACGTTAACATACAGTGAAGTGCGCCAAGCGTAAAATGCCTCCAAAAGTCACTCCGTTCTGGGAGGGATACGTCTCAGCACTTTCCAACATAGGATACAGCTGAGTGAAATGGTGAAACCTTCGGCAAACGCAACAAACGTGCAACCTCAGAGGACGTAACTATACGCACAGCGGCAAGAAAACAACACCCTCTTCTCAAACGGACAACGGATGTGGTTCGACAAGTGCAGCAGATGATCATACAGGAGAATCCGCCGACACAAAGAGCCATTGCTAGGACAGTGGGGAGCTTGGAAACAACTGTGCAGAGAACAGTCACCCAGGATTTACAGCTTAAAGTGAAGTTCACACACTCACACCCAAACATATCTGTGAACGAAGGATCCATGCAGACGGGTTTATGAATGTATTTAGCGGGTGTCAAGTGGCAATATGTGGTAAGCATAGATGAGGCCTGGACCTATTTGCTAATTTCCACGTGGGTCCGAGCCATATACTATCTGACTGAGAGTGATAAAGTGTTTTTTAGTCATTTATTTGAAAATATCCTGTTAAATTTGATCATTGGAAAAGCATATCTAAATAATTTTCATTAATTATTGCGTTTCTTGTAACGATTGCAACAAAAACTGTTCGATCTATTAAACTTGAAACTATGGTTCATTGCATATTTATTCCTTCAAGTAGATATTGTAGATTGTATTTCATGTAAACGAAAGCCTGGGTCTGGTATTGTCAATAGAATTGGCCTTCTACCTGTGATTGGGACTTATTCTCACTTCTACTCCATGTGCCAATTTTTTTTGTAATAGGTTTGGCTGCACTCCTTAATAGCAAAAACTGAAAAAGCCGTAGGAGATAACATTTTAAGGTGGATCACTAGGTGTTCTCGGTGCTATGCTAAACGTTGCTTGAAAAGTGTGGCGTTTGCAGATAGTGTCGAGTGTTTACTGATGTTTGATAATAAAGTAAGTAATCACGGAATTGTGCTTAGTTACTTACTGGAGAAATTAGTTTTCGACTTTATCGCAATTCACAGCTAAGTTCTGCTTCTCGAAGTTCAATGGTAGAATTCAGGAATTTTGTTATTGTGACTACCACAGTAAACGTACAAATTTGGCAACAACTCATTATGGCGTTCTGCGCAAGTTTCTTCTCAAAATCTATTTCCTTAAATGTAAATTAATTAAAGATAATCTGAAACATAACAGGAGAAACGGTCAAACAATATATATATTTCGTAATAAGATAGTTACTTTAAAATACTTTACACGTACAAATACACATTTCATAAAATTGAGCACTTCTAGTGAGATCTAACAGCAAGTGCCATCTTGTGTGCTCATTGTAAAACGAATCAAGTTTTTCCTTTTATTTGTTATCTTTTTCGATATCAGAAGACAGAATTAAATGAGTTAGTGTCTTGGGTTGTAGCTGAAACATAATTCTATCTTATAATACAATATTTATAATATGTAACGTTTCATTGCACAGTAGTTAAGGGAAGGAGCTAAAATATGTACTGACTTCCGTGTGGTGATCCACCTTAATTGTTGTTTTGTGTGTGTTTGTTATAAAATAAATAAATAAAAAGTAATTGCCAGTACTGACGAAAAGAATCAAAGAGTATCTGTGAATCTCTGTTAAATTGAGCAATTTGTAGATTCAGATCTCATTGATCCCTTCTCACTCCTACCAAAATGCCTGACATACTCTTTTTGTTTGTAGAAACGTGAGCTAGTTTTTACATATCTTTGATTTCAACGTACGAACAAAACATGTAATATTGAAGCCTGCTATTCTGCGTGCTATCTGATTTCGTTAGTGTTTGGTTTTCGTTTTTAATGAAAGAGCAATGCTTTTTTTTACACATTGATAAAGCAAAGAATATTTGTTCAAGAATTCAGTATGTAGAGTCACTCCCTAGCATTTACTCCAATGTAAGGGCAAAATTTGCTTGGATTTTTTAGAAATAAGTTTTTAATCAATTTTAGTGGGAAAAATTTTCTTTGGTTATTAACCCTTTAAGCTCGGAGCATATAAGGATATTGCATTTAGTTTTCTTTGTGCCTGGTCTGATTATAACATTCAATCACTGTGTGCCTTTATTTACCTAGGTACGACGGTCACCCAGAACTTGTTCATTTTTAGTTCCAATATTTCGATATAGATAAAAACCAAGCGATGTACTGTAATACTTCATACAAAGTTAGCATTGTACTGAGTACGTCGGACGGATTTGGAGAGTTAAACGTTGCAATACTACTAACATCAAAAATAAATAAAATAAAATAAAATAAAATAAAAACGGTAGTCCAAAAATACTAATAAAAGTAACCCAAAAATAAATATAATAACTAACTAAATAAATAAATAAAGTAATACAGCAGTTTTGTATTTGCAATTCTAGTAATATTTTCTTCTTTCTTTTCAGGACTATCATTGGTGGTGGCGAAGTTTCGTTGTATCTGGAGGATCTGCTGTGTATGTTTTTGCGTATTCAGTATTTTATTTTATTACAAAGTTAGAAATCACGGAATTCATTCCCACATTACTCTATTTTGGTTACACATTAGTGATGGTCGTTACATTCTGGTTATTGACTGGTACGATCGGATTCTTCGCAGCTTACGCATTTATTAGGAAGATTTATGCTGCAGTGAAAATAGATTGATGAATTTTTCTAAACTGTAAACTGGACAAGAATTTATTTATTATAACCGTGTACAAGTGCGCATCATTCGCGTTTTTCTGAATCATATAATGAAAAAAAAATGGCTCTTGCCAATAACGAAAATAAAGTCAGAAGGAATGTGTCTAAAGAAAAGCGGTGTTTTGGATTACCAGAAGCTGTGAAAATTGTCCGTGTGAGAAGTTCGAGCTATATATATTTTATGAGTGCATGTGTGTGTATGTGTATGTGTATATCTCGTGTGTTTGAGATGGTATGCTGCTCAGAAGAAATTTGATAGTTTTTTTTAAAGTCACTTAATTTTTATTTTTATTTCACAAACCATGCAGAAGTTTCTAAAGAATATTGTAAAAGGCACAGAGGTATTATGGTAACTAATAAAATAACTTAATTGTTACAGCCAGTCACGAATTATGCTTGGATTCCACAATTTACAAAAGACAACGTACATATCTGTTTCCATTTTGTTACTGTTATTTTCTACATATGTTCTTGAACATGCGTTTTTATATGCATACCGCCTAGAATCTGGAATAATGGGAGGTATGTGGGTTTAAGGATGATTATATAGAATTATCACTTGTAATGTGCTTCCAGTTTCTTCATACTTACATGTTTTGAGTTTGAATGATATACATCACATGATACGCATATATCATTTTTAAATTTGGGTAATTTGTTACTTCAGTGGTCATAATTGAGTATGTGTGATTTTAAAATCATTTATGTGATCCCATTTCCGTAGAATAGCACACTTAGTGATTTATTTATTAACTAAACCTTTTGGCACGTAGACTCGGAAGAGTTCTAGCGGACCAGACCGCAATGTGAAATTGGGAGATAAATGATAGGCATTGCCGATCTCAGCGTTCAAATATGACAAAATAATCATGAACTAGTAAAATGACATAGATAACAAAACATTTCGCCTATAGACTTACGTGCAAAATTATATTCAAGCATTATCTAAGTGAAGGGAGCTAATGGAATGTAATTAGACATTAGTTAATATATTCAGATTGTTTATTTCAGGAGTATGTCTTACAGTGCAAGAGAAATAATTCACTATATATACAGTCTGATCATACATGATCTCTGTGTGAAATCTCAAATAGGTTGTAATCTAAAGAAGTACAAAAAATATATTTTATAAAGTTCATACGAGAATAATCCCAAAAGTACCCGACTTAATAAAGAAAGCACAAAAAAAAAAAAAAAAAAAAAAAGGAAAAACTATCTTTATTTCTTGACATAGCCTCCTTTTCGCTCGATGCACTTTTCCAAGCGATGTTTAATGGCTTCGATACTTGTTTATAGTGTGAACCGTTGAGCTCCTCAAAATAGCCATTAACCGCAGATTCCATCTCTTCATTGTTGGCAAATCTTTTACCACCGAGCCATTTTTACAAGTTTGGAAAGAGAAAGTAATCCGAGGGTAAGTCTGGCGAAGAGGAAGTGAGGAAGCAGTTCGAACTTTAAACTCATTGATATTGGCCATCATGATAACGGATGTATGAACTGGTATATTGTTCTCATGGAACAACACTCCTTTTCGTCAAATGCTGCTATTTTTTCTTGATTTCATCACTCAAACGCTACAATAAGTTTTTAGATACTCGTCGTTGATTGTTTTTCCTTTTTGAATGAAAATTATCCCACGCGCATCCAGTGGGGCCGCGGTGGCTCAGTGGTAGAGCGTTCACCTCTGGTGCATGGGGTCCTGGGTTCAAACCCTGCTCCCGCCAAGTGAACTTTGTGGTGGACAAACACCGTGTGCGTGGGTTTTCTCGGGGTTCTCCCGTTTCCTCCCACTTTCTTCATTCCACCATTTAATTCATTTCTCATAATCACCGTCTCCTTTAGCCTAACCGGCATAAGCGTGGAACGTAAAACTCAAAGATTTCATTTCATTTCCACGCGCATCCAAAAGACTGACCCCATGAACTTGCCAGCATATGGAACTGTCTTCGGCTTCTTTGGAGCCGACTCCCCGTTTCAGTCCATTGTTTTGACTGTTCTTTCACTTCAGGTGTGAAGTGATGCACCCATCTTTCCTCCATGGTTATGAATCAACGCAAAAACTCGGCTTTATTGCTGTTAAACATCGCCAAACACTCGATTGAAACATCCTCACGACTCTGTTTTAGTTCAATTGTGAGCAGACGTGGCACCTACGTCTCTCACAGCTTTCTCGTGTCCAAATTTTCAGTCAATATGCAATGTACAGCACTTTTTGAAATGCTTACCGTGTCTGCTAGCGCGGGAACTTCCAGTCGACGGTCACACCATTTTGTGGATTTTCTTCACCATATTTGACGTGGTCACCTCATTCGATCGATTACTGCGATGTTTGTATTTGCAGCTCGTACGGCCTTGTTTAAACTCTGCCACCCGATATTTTACTGCTGTAAACGAAGCAGCAGATTCCCCCAGAGTAGAATCTACTTCGGCTGTGATATTGGTTAAACTGAAACCTTTCAAATGAAAGTGTCGTATCGCGTAAGTATAGCCCATGTTTTCCATGTTTACAAATGAACTGACAGCATTCACTGTTAATGGCTGCCAAACAAATACTGAACAACATAGCGTCTTCAAACTTAAGCTATATAAGATTGGTACTTTCGATCATAGTAATGTTTTTCAAACAACAACCGTCATCTATACGTCAGATCAGATACTTCTGAAACAACTCACATACCAACATTCAGACTGTAAAGAACAAGAAAATGAAATTTACAAAATTAAATATATAGTTTCGCCGATTTGTTGCTACAAGACTACTCTAAAGATTCTTCGCAATGTAATTTCTTTCGAACCGCAGATGAAGTATGTTGACAGTTTTAGGCTTCCGAACTGCACTATTTCACGTTGAAAAAGAAGCTAATAGTAAGGATGAACGATTATGTTAAATACTCTTTCCTTAAGATACAACCGATTTCTTTATTTATATTAATATATCAGTAATGTGGTGTGGTTACGGGAAGATTTCAGTTTTAAATATGGAAAAGGAATGCATTGTGAAGGAATAAGTTTGCGATATAAAAACATGAAAGTGGAATTAAAGTTGGATGTTTTCTTGCCGTAGTACAAGAAGTATGGTAGTATTTTACTTAAAGTTTAAATCTCATCAAAACGTGTTGTGTGCTTTAGTGATACAAAATCTACCTAATGTTATATATCAGTATTTGTGCCGCTCCTCGCCGAAGAAACTATAAATTATATACATTTATCAACTTATTACAGTGTATACAACAACTTGCACATATTGATATAATATTAAGTTTCCATTATCATGAAGAGAAAAAAAAAAAAAAAAAAAAAAGAGTCAAGTGACAGGCATATGTCGCAATTGATAAAAAATAAACTAGTCATTGATGCTCTCCGTCTATCAATTGTGAATTTTCATGTATATAAACATCGAACTACTGGATAATCACAACATATGTTTGTAAAAGTTGGCTGTGCTGCTTATTTTTCTTTGCAACTGCAGGTTGTAAATTGCCTGTGTCTCGGGATTTATGTGGTAATATTTCATTGCTATTTATATGGAGATGATGGAATAGTTCACGAATAGCAACATTGCTATATCGCTGTAGTATATTTTTCTCTCCAGTAACATATACAGTTGATTTCACTGAATTGTCGTAGTAATGTCTAATAAAAAGTTGCATTTTCTTGTCCTTTCACCGAAGACAGTTGGTAAACTATTTTGCCAGTTCTGTAATAGTGCTAGGCAGCAATGATTCAGGTAGAGTGCTTAAATCAAGAGGAAAGATTACTTAGAACTCCATTCTCCTAAATCGTCATGTGATATACGATTTAGTGTGTATGTTGTATCTTTTGTTTCATCATTTCACCTCTCGTTTCATTAGCATTCTTCTGAATTTATCATCTGTCTTTCACAGTGTAAAGGACATAGCTAAGAGACGTTAAATTGTTATTTCACTGAAGATTGCTACTGTAGAGTTGATTTTTAAGTGTGAACTCAAGTTTACCATGTTTTTTATAAGTAGGCAGAAGACTATATACATATATTTTTTTTTCTTATGCATCTTATCTGATTCCCTGTGCTCAGCTGTAAATGAGATTAAAACTCGTAACGGTTTTGTAAATATATTTTTATCCACATAGCTTCAAATACTGCCATTATATCTGTCAAAGTGTATTTTATACAGGATACGGAGAGTCTTCTATTGCTAATCCAGAATTGCCGAAAACCATTGATAAAAGTTCCAGTCAGACAGAAAATGTAAGTTGTCTTTCCACAATTTCATAGTTGCCTTAAAAAAATTTAGCCGAATCTATAGTTTCTTGTAAGAACTAGTTTGCAGAATTTTCATTCATTTACTTTCTAATGTTGAAAGCCTGAAATGTTGTTTTAATTTCAACATGTATTCGCATTTCCCTTAGTACAACGAAAATGAGAGGAAACTACTCATCTTATAGTTCAATATCTGTTTTCTTATTTCTATTATTTAATTTAGAATTAATTTCACATATGTAAAAATATTAGCATGATATCGTATGATTGGGCTTTGTTTTGAAGAAAAGAAGTAAAGAACGTAGTAGAGTAGTTTCTCTTCCGTTACGCGCTTAAGATTTTTTTTTTTTAAAGAAACGTCTGATTTCAATATACCTCCAGTATTTGCGTGTGTGTTTCTAGTATTTTGATTATCATCTGTGATTTTTCCCAGAACAATTTTAAATACAGATGTAACAAGGAAAGAGAACGTGAAAGTAAAATCCAACTGAACGTACGTTCATGTTTGTAAATTATATTGTGCTTCTTGTTGCAGATGTTTGAACAGGAACAGTGGAAAATCCTTCGAACACCGCAAAATACCACTGATTTCACATTGGCCTAAATTACGTGTTGTTGTCATTATTGTACTTTTTTTTAAAGACCTTCCCTTCGAGTCCTTCAAAACGATAGGATGCGATATACTTCAAGAAATCCAGTAGAGAATATTTTAATTGACTAATTTTTTTTTTAATTTTAAAAAAATTAAAAATTAAAATATTTAGTTAATTTCAATAGACAATTAGTTAATAACTGAATGTATACCTCATTCTGATATACGCCGAAATAAATGCTCGACAATGATAGGATACTTTATAGGTAGTTAATATGCTTCACTCGTTTATAGGAACAATAAACAGCTGAAGTATATAGAAGTGTTCATGCATGATTATTTATGAATTAAAGTTACCAGACTTCGTTTTCTTCATATTGTAATGTCATCCGAAATACATCATATCTGTGTATGCACACAATCTTACCAATACAGAGAGAAATTTTTCTTTCCTCATTGTGTTAACTTTGAGTCTTTATGCACTCTTAGTAGTCGCGTAAATTCGCAAGTTCATATGTGTGTATCATTGGAATAACAGTATAAACACATGAAGAATCTGACAACATGGGCCCAAGTAAATACAGTCATCTAGAAGAAAATAGTTTAATTTTGTAAATACATTTATGGAAGGAAACTTGATAGTTTTCCAAATGAAATTAAGATGCAACGTTATGTAAATGAACTAGCGATAATGTGCAAAGTATTCAGATCTTCAGTTATGTCTTCGCTAAACAACTATATCCTTTGTAAGTGAGTACGTGAAATTTCATTAATATATTGGGTGAAAACCTTTACAGTTGATCATAATTGTAGGATGAAATTTATTAAGGGGTTGTGGGAGAGAATAGGACGATTAAAATTTTAGAACTTCACTGTAAAAAAATAATATAGATAAGTGCTGTTCGTTGAATCTGGTGGTTAGTGTTAGATATCATTATTGGCAGTTCTTGGAAAATCCACTCGCGGGCTCGCCAGTGACGAGTACTCTTTTACATTTGGTGCGTAAAGTCCGATCAATCAAAAACATGAATTCAAGAATAAATAACAGGTGTCTTTTTTATTATTATTTATTTATAAGAAACAAGCCGATAAACAAAATAAAAAATGTATTGGTGTATTTACTGTGTCGCAAAGTGATTTTTGTTTATTTGTATAATCACTATGACTACAAAAATATCTGGCTAGTATTTGCAGGCAAAATTTTTAGCTCTGCTTATTGGATAACTTCAGTTTATCCAATAAAAATAAATACAACAGTTGGAAACAGTAAATATCTAATTGTCTCGAACAGCACTATTTGAGTATTAACCATTTTTACAACTCAGTTTTAAAATTTTAAGTGCTCACTTCCTTCCCATATTATTTAAGAAATTTCGTTTTCTTGTGTGGTGAAAGATGACGATATTCAGCCGAAATACTGAAGAGATTTCATGAACTCATTTACAGAGAATATTGTGAGATAAAACTGTTTTAATGAACTTTTCTCTGCTTTCTTATTTCTATTTGCTAAGAATATCTTTCAAATGCTCTCCCTCATTATATTGCTTACATTGAGTCACTTTCAGAACTTCTCTTACACACTGCAACATTTTATGTGGAGTATTTTTAGTTTCATGGGTTATTCACAGCATCTTCCAATTATCTCCACAAAATAATCGGAAGAAAGCTATGCTCACATTGCGTTTTCAAATCGTGAAATAATGGGACCTGGTAATTTCCTCTATACGAAAAGGTCTATGGCACTCTGATAGTTTCTTGCAACACTAAAGCCATATGATATTTCTATCCACTGAACAATCATTGCGTGATAGTATGTTCTGTTGATTATTAAACTGTCATGGAAACATTCAGCAGACCCTGTTCGATAGTCCATGATAAAACGCATGTATCACATAGCAGAGACATTTTACCAAGTTGTGATATCTGTATTAATGGTTTCAGAGATAAATAAATGTTTTTTTAAGATAGATAAGAATTTCGTTCGATTGAGCAATCTGTTATAGTGTATTGATCCTTGTACCAAGAACAAAATTAAACTTTTTAAGTGCAGAGGATTGCACTCATTGGTATATCTGTTGAGAAAATATTGGCCTTTGAATGCAGTTAAATACTTATATTTATTATAAGGAAACAGTGAGACGTTACCCACTGCATGAGAAACCAGGGTTATATTCCAACAAAATAATGCTTGCGAGTTGTATTAATCTATCTTCCTACAATTAATCAAAAGTTTCGTAACGCAAGTAAGGATTGTCATGGCATAATTACAGTACATCCCTAAGTTTTACTGAAGATTTCTGGTAAGAAAATGGCAATAGATAAATGGGAGTTGTTCGTACTGTGTGTTCGATACATTTCAGATTTTACAATAAAAACACAAAGCAAGAGATAAACAATTAAATTAGTGGTAGTCATGTATAACACGCTACTCCACATACCTCTCAGGTTCAAGATTCGCAGTGACAGCAGATCTATTCTCGTTATAGTAAAATTGGAACAAAATGGAAACATTAAAATAATAATTATTAAACAAAAGGACATTCCAGTTATCATTATTTATATATATATAGAAAAAAAAGGTGTTTAATAAAATCTGTGTTAATTTTGTAAATTTGTCCTTTTGCGTTCGATAACAAGAAATATGTATTATTAATTGTGAAAATGTGTGTAAATTTGACATTTGTTGTATTTCTGTACAAAGGAAAAAAATGTTTTAAAGGTAATTGACAAATAAACCCAAGTGTTTATGTGCTAATTTTGTTCCATTACATGCTTCAGTTGTATATTCTCCTTAGATCCATTTAGTCCGTTGAAACTGTTAAAAATCATTTTGTGAAATCCCAATTGGAAATGAAATGATGAAAAGAAATTTTATATTCTATGAGGTAGATATGGGCTGCTGTTTGCCTCCTCCCTCATTCTTGGTATGAAGTGACTCACGACAAATATTTTCAGTTGCTTATACGTACTTCGTTCTGAAGTTCGTGAGATCGGGGTTGCTTCAACACACAGCACTGCTTGTAATTCGCTTATCACAACTAATAATTCGAGTCTTGAGAGCATAAATGTCATGCCCAATTGTCTAAATTTTTCAGGAGACTGTTTCGAAGTTTCAAAATATTCGCAAAAATCAGGATCGTGACTGAGATAGTTGAACATTGGGTATTAAGTTAAACATGTTATTGGCTTTTTGATGCATGCTAGCTATCAAGCTATCGAAATAGCTGACAAAGTCAATATTGAGAAAAGTTGGACATATAACATTTATGCTCTCAAGACTCGAATTCATAAATTGCATGTCAGGTAGCAAATAATTTGAATGTATGGAATCTAGTGAGGCAGTCGGGAAAATGAGGAAAAATATAATGTTAGCACTAACACAATAACATGCTAAACAGTTGTCATCTTTAAGATAGATATACTAGGTAATAAGAACTTTATTACCTAGTATAAGATTTATTTACTAACCAGTGATGGCCAAATGACAGCTCGCAGGCTTTTTTAAGTTAGGGTAGCTGCTATATAATACACTTGAATCGAGACTTGAACTGTGAAAATATGTTGTTTAACCGTTTCATTACCAAGCCCAATTTGCAGGGTAAGGTGGTTGGTACAGTCCGCAGCAAAAAAAACCCTGCAACATGAGCATGTAATGTTAAGTTTATTGTGAAACGACGAAGTCTTTTGCTCCAAAATAAATGTGCAGGGGAGGACGCGGAGGTTTCTCCTGGCGTGATTCGCGCCACTTAGACGTTGATTCTCTGCACTGTTAGGCGTAGTTTCACAATAAACTTACATGCTCATGTTGCAGGTTTTTTGCTGCTGACTGTACCAGGCAGATTTTTAGAAAAACTCGTCGTAGTTACTTTAAATATTCGTAGCTCAGCTCCTAATTGGCCTAGACATATGAAACGAAGCAGAATACTCAGAATAGAAAAAAGATTCAAAAAATGTATGACTGCAAACATCCAGCGAACTGTTACTTGAGGAGGTGAGGGAAAATAGTCCCAATTATGATTCATATTTAGTTCATTATATTTATAGTTGCATTATTTATTAGCCATCACTAGGGTTAGGATTTCGATGATCTCCGATGAAGAAAAACGTTGACCATTAGGTTACTAATATGTTTTATTTAAAATCAAGTAATTTCAAACACATTTGATGTATTTTTGTATTATTATTATTATTATTATTTTTTTTTTTTTTTTTTTTTACCAATATCTAGTTATTAGTGCAATTTTTACATTCTTGTCATTTTTTAGTATTTGTTCATTATTTTAACTACATGTCTTCTAATAGTTCACGAAAAATCCGTAAAAATGAAACAAGAGAGAACATTTTCGAAGTTCACTTCACCAGAAGAAAAGAACATGTCGAATTTTGCACTCTTCTTTGCATTATTGAGAGTTGCAGTTGTATGAATTATATCTTCCCTCTCCCGTCACCTTCAACTATGTAGATATTTTTAGATCATTTGTGAGCTAGATTAACGGTTAAGACGGGCAGTTTTGTATAGTGTGCAGTTCTGTTATTACAAAATGCCTAAAGTTGGATGGAGTACATCTTCGAAACTAAACCGTTTTGATTCTGAGTTTTGCAGTGGAAAAGTTTTTACCACGAATAGTTCTACTCTTTACTGTAAGGTGTGTGATATGACATTTGCAGTTGAAAGAAAATGCGTTGTGGAACAGCATATGCGGAGGGAGAAACATAAACGTGGACTTAAAGTGTGTGGAAATGAAAAACAATACAGCAACTCCGTGGGCAATATGACACATCAAATCGTTCTGTGTTTTTCGAAGATTTGTGCGAGGCATTTATCTCTGCCGACATCCCTTTGAGTAAAGTGGACAATGTTAAATCGCGTGCATTTTTAGAAAAATACATTTCTAAATCCCTTCCTAATTCTTTGACATTAAGGAAAAACTATGTGAAAAACATGTATGGAAAACAATCCTGAATATTAGACATTAAGTGGAAGGATATAAAATAAGAGTATCCGTGGACGAAACACGAGATTCACAATATTGTAAATGTTATTAGTCAACAGTTCTTCTAAACTGTGGCATTCTGAAAACGGTTAATTGCTCCACCATCAACAAATTATTTGAGAAATCAATACACCTGTTACAGGTTGATACCGTTCAATAGAGAACGTTCTGTGTTTGTAACAGACACGGTGAAGACAGCGAACTCTTTACAGGCGCTATATTCAAAAATGGTTCATATAACTTGTTTTGTACATGAGTGTCAGAGTGACTGAAGAAGTATGGTGCTATTTTCCGAAGTTGGCTCACAGCAAGTGTAAAGAAAGCATTAACTAAAGCACTATCAAATGTAGCTGCTTTTAAGTCGGAGCAACTTGAACTTCCTCCCATCCAGCCCAGTCATAACCAGGTGGGTAACGTGAACAGAAGCCTGTAGATATTACTGTGAAAGTTTAAGTCGATGAAGAATACTATAAACTCTTTGTCGCCTCCGAAACTTCCTCGATTCGAACAGCACAGAACATACTAACCTGTCCTAGAGTTGAAAGCAAGCTCTTGTACATTAATTCTGGTTTCCTATCTGGCGTCATTACTACTTTAGAAAAATCTGAAGAGCAGTTAACAACAACAATTGACGATGAGAAACACAGTCCATGAATTAGACAAAGTTACTGGGAACTGGGAAAGACTGTATCACAAAAAATGAAAGGTGTGCTAAACAAAAATATAGATTATAATGTAATGTGCTCCATAGCAGATGCTCATTTAGGCATAAAATTTTCACTTCCTTAACTTGAAATGGAACTGAAAGTGCGTGATCTTGTGGATTTCAAGTGTGATTCTTTACCTGTTGAAACAGAAAGAACAATTTCAATGTGAAAGTCTTCGTTTGCTTACAATATACAATCGCCATGCATTTTTATTCGACAACTTGGACCTGATACTTGCTGTATAGCACAAAAGTAGTAATGGAAAAAGACTACTGGTTCGTTCTTAAGTATATATTTCTCTAAACGCATCTTTATTTTGCATTTTCTTAAAATTTACAGTGCAATAAAATTGTAACCGTAGCCATCAATATACTAAACCGAAAGTCTATGTCATTTATTACATGGAAGAAGACTTTTATTTTCGGTTGGCAGGAAAACACTAAAATTAACAAAGAAAATTTCGTGCATAATTTTAAGGTAAAGTTGAGCTAAATCCATTTGGTGGGCGTGTAGGCGTATTTATTTACTAGTATTTACTGCGATCAAACGTAAATGAAAGCATACATTTCGTATTTCAAAATTAATCAGATTTGATTATTGACATCCTCCCTATATATGTGGTAAGTTATGTAGATTCATATTTAGAGTAATTCCATTTTCTGATTTCGTCCAGCGATCCAAATTATAATAACTGAATCAGTCATTGTTCAAAGGAGTATGTGCTAAGCGCTTCTTCGTGATTAGTGGCTAATGTGAATGCTTTCTGTATATGTTGTCCCGAGTTCGATTTCTGGTGGGCGTACTTGGCTCTGAAACAGTGCTTCAGATTCCACTTTAAGCAGTAGGTCCTGTCTCATATACCCTCGGTGCTCAAAAGAGACGCTAGACTCAAACCAGCTAACCAATCCTTTAATAGCAACCTATTTTAATCGTAAGAACAACAACCCTACACAATTGTTATGAAAATCAGTTTCGATCAAATTACTTCAAATTGTGTTATTTTCTCGTTCTTGTTATTGTTCATTAGACGGCCTGTACACGAAACTCATACAGTGTGTGACCAATTTCTATATATGCAGTGTTATATGGACAAGTGAAATAAAACCAAATAAGTTATTTCCCTGAACTATAAAGGTAACCAAGAAAGTTCTGTCGTTTTTTTTTTTTTTTTTTTTGTAGAGGTTTGTGTTCAATTGGCCCTCACACCGTGAGTTGAATACGAATGGAGATAAGGCGAAGGTCAATTGTTGGTGTGGGTATATCCAACATACTACCTGGTTGTGGCAGTTCAGTTGCACCGTGAACTTGCGTAAGGACAGGGTGAAGATGGGACCTCCACAGAGTGTCATAACCGTGTGTATGCTGTACGAGTTCAAACTGAGGTCAAACGCCGCTGCAGCGGGGCGGAACATATACCATACCTCTGTCGTGTCGTGACTACGCGGACAGCGCAGCGGTGGTTTAACAAGATGAAGGGCGGCTTCGAAACACTCCAAGACGCACCACGCAACACATATATACAACATCGGCAGGGAGACCAACACATGTACAAAATGCAGATCTTCGGGCAGCAGTTGAGGCGAACAGTGGAACTTGGACTACAATTCAGTATGAGTGGAGAAACTATTCGGCAGCACCTCTATCACCTTGGGAAACACACCAAGTTCGGTTGACGGGTCCCACATGATTTGACTCCGGGCCAGAAGGCAACGCGAGCAGACACCTATGTTTCTGTGCTGTCTCATCTGAGCGAGGAGCCATTTCTGGACACATGATGGCATGTGATGAGAAGTGGGCCCTATACGAAACTCCACGGCGCCGTCATCATTGGTTAGTATCCCATGAACCGGTTTCAAAACAACCGAAACCAGCACTGCACCAGAAGAAGGTCCTCCTGTGTGTTTGGTGGACTGCTCGCGGCATCGTGCATCGGGAACTGCTACCAGCTAGTCAGAGCATCAATGCAACTGTATACTGTCAGCAGTTGAGATGTGTTAAAAAAAAACTCAAAATTCTGGAGCCAGCACTTCTGAATCGCAAAGGGGTTCTCTTGTTACAGGACAACGCTAAGCTCCACGTTGGTAGGATGACCTGGGACACTATTCTACGCCTTGGATGGAACACACTACTGCATCTGCCATACACCCCGGACATAGCACCGTCCGATTATCAGCTGTTCCATTCCTTGGGCTATCTTCTTAGAGGACGCCAGTTCCAATCCTTAGTATAGGTGCAAAATACACTTGATATCTCCGCTTCACGACCCACCAAGTTCTACCGCGATGGAATCCATGGCCTTCCAGAACGTTGGCAGAAGGTCGTCGAAGCTGATGGACACTATTTTTGATCTTCCAGGTGCGTCTTAGGTGACATATCGATGTTCGAAGGTGGTGGGTGAAAAAGGAGCAAAACTTTCGTGGTTACCTTTATAGAACCAAAACAATTTTAGGCAGTGTTCGAAGTGGAAAAAAAGCAGAGGTGGTATGTTTTATTACTACTTTGACTCGACGTACCGGCTATCTAAATATTTAAATGCAGTAAGGGAATATTGCCTAAAAGATTGCATTTCTATTTACATAATTTCTGAAAACCATTGGAAAGCTTCTCTGTAGTAACGCGGGGGGGGGCGACATGGAGAGACTTTGATCCCCTCCAACAACTTTCTGAAAGAAAAAACGCTTATGTTTTAATATTATATTACAGAGGATTATACACGAAAATGCTCAAAACTCGAATGAGGATATTAACAATTTCCTGTGTGGAAAACTCACGATCCTCCACTCGACTGTGGGGTATTCCAAACACCCGGAAGGTCCGCTCCCACACCAGACAACAACTATATCCGCCCATGCTCAAAATACGGAATTTATACGCATTAAGGCTAGAAGACACACACATACATACATAACGGAACAATTCAATATGACACTTCAAAATATAAACTAGGTGAACTTCTTTGAACACACCTCACTTTAAAAACAAAAGGTAGGAAAAACGTCGGTGTTGTCAACTTAGAAATTATTTCAACATAACAAATATATATATATATATATATATATATATATATATATATATATATATATATATATATATATATTACGTGCAAAGCTATTTGTCAATTACTGTGTATAAAAATTGATTTATTAAAGGTATTTAGCATCTACTTTCCAGTGACGGTATGTTTTAATCATTAAAAAACCAGAGACGGTATGCCTTCATCACTGAAAAACCAGAGGTGGTATGGCATACCGCCTCACTTCGACTACTGATTTTAGGCTTTTATGTAAAGGCGATTCCGATTTCTTCTAAATCATACATTTTAAGTACAATCATGATCATGCGGGTGACAACATTGCTCCCAATTGCCTTCTTAATGTTATATAGAATTTTCAAATTTGAATGTTTGTGATATTGTAGCGTCCTTAGCTCGTAATTCTGAATAAGAAATTTGGTATTGTAAGTTTTTGTTAACTTGTACGATAGATTCATGTAATAAGCAGAGGTCTATTTGAAAAAAATAAATTTCGTCAGGTTGGCTACACTGTTAATGTATAAGTCAAAAACTGTATGACTGTAGAGTATGTCAAAAAAAATTCCCCCTGTCGATAATTACATGGTACAAAGCTTCTGTTATTTTTATTCGTTAGTTTTTAAAGTTTCAATATAAGTGGCCCACCCTATATAAAGGCTGTTTCAAAATAACACCGACAACGTTTGGGAGGTGATTCCTGACACCAAGATAAGACAAACCTGGGTGCACAAATGCTTCCTTTCGGAGGTATAGGCTGCCATTTTTTTTTTAAAGAACTTTAAAGGTCCATAGGTCCAAAACTATGGGACCTACCGTAGTCGGGTGAAGACTTCACTTAGGAACTACTGTGTGCCCTATCCAGAAATCCGTGTTTCAGAATCCTAAGGTACTCAACGTTATAAAATACCTCCCTTGCAGGGGCGGATCCAGGACCGACTTCTGGGGGGGGGCGGTGGGTTGTCATACTGCTACTTTTAAGGGCTCCAAACTTTGGGATGGGTTTTATATATATATATATATATATATATATATATATATATATATATATATATATATATATATATATATATATATATATAAAGAAAGTTTCCTCTTTTGGGGGGGCAATCGCCCCGATTGCCCCTCCCTGGATCCGCCCCTGCTCCCTTGAAATGTTTTAACCAATAATTCAAAATAGGATAGCAACTCCTGGGCAATACTCATATTGTAGCCAAAATAAATAGCTCCATTTTCGAAATTCTGAAGCAAATTACCAGGCTTCAGCTAAGTTCTCTATTATTGCAGTATTATTTCATATTTGTTTATAGCTTCTTCAATCTGATATTTTCTATACAACAGATGAGTTGAACACAGAGGATAATGTATGTTCGGAATATTTGTTAAAGGACCATATTTAACTTGTGAATGATGCTTTGGGAGATTAACTGAACATACTGCCAATGCATAAGTTTCTGACTGTGTGTTACACATCAACACTATCCTTCATAATTATCAACATTATCCCATTTTCGTTATCATGGAATCAGGGGCGTCGTCCGAGGGGGAAGAGGCGAGCGGACATGTCCCATCATTCCCATCCAATTATTTTCTGACATAGCTAAGATTGCCAACTGGTTGGAAATTACCGATAGGGCAAAACCGTATTAGGGAAAACAGTCACTTGCACTGTAATCCTACTATGAATATTCGTTTAAAATATATATTCAATTTTGGTGTAATTTGTACTATGTACTTACGGTCGGGATTGAAATCAGCCAATAGTGAGGAAGTTAGTTTATATCCTTTCCTGATTAAAAATGCGTTTCTCGAAAATTCCCTAAAAATTGTTTTTAAAAAAATATCGAAAGAATGTTGGTAAAGTTTAAGAAGCCGACAAACTCTAATTAAAAAGAAAAAAAAAGTTCGTATCTCTACAATACAGTTTCATTAGTACATATATATATATATATATATATATATATATATATATATATATATATGTACTAATGAAACTGTATTGTAGAGATACGAACTTTTTTTTCTATATATATATATATATATATATAGAGAGAGAGAGAGAGAGAGAGAGATGTGTGTTATTTCGGGGTTGAATTCCCAACATCTGTGCAAGTGAATGAGATGTTTGTATTTGTGTGTAACCCACCCAAATTCCTTTATATGCGACACCACGCAAAGTTTAACTGGAACTTTCAAAGCGTATTACAAACTTATACAAGTGAGGCCTCAGTGACTCAGTAATAGAGCGTTCCCCTCTAGTTGTGTGGGGTCCCTGGTTCGGTCCCAGCCCGCGCAGTTAGCTGTGTGGTGGACAAATACCATGTGCGTGGGTTTTTCCGAGTTCTTCGATTTCCTTTATTCCACCATTATCAGTATCACTCATATGATCACCATCTCCCTTAGCATCGGTGCATAATCGTGGGACCTTAAACTAAAAGATAAAAACTTAAACAATATTATATTGATGTTTCGCAATTCCCTCCGGTGGTCTGTAGCTCACGGACAAACTTACCCATAGAAGACGAAAGCATGTCTTTAAAAGTAAATAACCAGGTTTGCAATCTTCCGTACCAATGTTCAAATTATCTGTTTTGGATGTTCTACAATGTCATGACGTAGCTCATGCCATGCACATTGTAACATGTCAATGTAGGTGGTATTAACTGCATCTACGACTTGTCGAAATTAGTAAATTTCTTGGTAAGAAAGCGCATAAACACTCTCTTTAACATAACCTTAAAGAAAAAGAATCATATCAGGTTGGGTGATCTGGAAGGACAAGCAATCAGTGCAGAGTATTCGTTGGATTTATATCCAATCCCAAGTTGAGGTAAAGTGGCATTGAGGTATCGATGAACTTGCAAATGACAATGTCAGGGAGTTCCTTCCAGTTGCAATATAAATTTGTTAGCATCTTCTCGTGTCAGATAATAGTTATTGCTGCAACACTTTTAATTAAACAATATCATTAACACTTCCCTTGACAAAGAAGAATTGTCTCTGTACACTATCCAAGATAGCATTGCACAAAACAGTTATTTGAGAACATCGCGAATGTATGGTATTCCATCGTTGCACGATAATCTTTTGTTCCGCAATCATGAACGTTGTGACGATTAACTTTGCCAGAAGATAGAAACAGATGCCCTATCACTGAATCAAGATTACCCGCTTCCTCTTTCAGGCGTTGTTGAAATTCCAAACATAATTTATAACGGAGGATGCGATCTTCAGGAGTATATGCCTGAAGAGTCTGCAAATAGTACGATTACAGGCAGGTATTTCCACACTAAACACTCTTGTAAGACATTCTAATTCTCAACTTGTGTGATCCAAGCTTATCTAAATACTAAATTTGGTCAAAATTAGATGAGTCCCTGAAAAGATCGAAAGATTTATATTGTCTCTTTTATTTATTTGTTTTTATAAAGAGTAAATTAAGAGTAAAGAGTACACGAAATATTGGATTCGATTCCCAATGGGAAAGCATTGAACGCATTATGATGTTTCAGATTTCACTTTAAACTGCAGGTCCACTCTTCATATAGCCTCGGTGCTGCAAACAGTCGCTAATCTTCAATCAACAAATAAACAAACAATTGAAGAAAGAAAATATGGTGCATTTTTTAAAAAGCAATTTCGTCTGTGTTTGTTGCTCATTTGTGCAATATTAGAAGCCTCTCCTGTTGGGGCAGCTGTGCTTACACAGTTTGATGCAATTTTTCTTTATGTTTGTCTGAAACTTTCATGCGGAGAAGGTGCTACAAATTTAGAATATTAAGGACTTAATTTCGATTTGTACAATGGATGAAAAATCTATAACATAAAATAAGGTAGCTTAAAAATAAAAATTAAAGTTTTATGCCACTGTCACCACTACAGACGAGGAATCTTATCGAATCTCCACAATAAAAAGTTCTGTCTAATACTTTTCATTGAATTTGGATTTGAGCCTTCTGACGGAACAGTTCACTAATTGCTTATTCGACACTCGTCTGAATTCTAAAAGAAAACTCTTCGTCAATATTTTCATTTGACATGATATCACCCTGTTTTGTGTAAATAAATAAATTAATGGGTGAACTTCATAATGAGTTTGTTTCTTTAACAACGACAAATAAACAAATAAATAAAATTGAAATAACCATAACTCTTTTTGTTGTAAATTAAATTCTTCAGCAATATAAAATTTTCCGTATATTTGGCTTTTAGAAAAATCATTTCGACAAGTTCACTGGATGACCGAAAACACCCTTTCCGGTTTGTGCACTACATGTTGAAAACCACTGTCTTAAAACAGTTTGCAAACACTGAATTCTATTTCTCAGGGTTTCGTATCACACATTTTTTCTCCTGCAAATTAGCGTATATTTAAAAGAATACATATCTGCAAAAGAATTCCTGAAATTGACTTGTCGTAATATTTTATGTTTGATTATCACTTATATTTTGTGGTTATACAATGTAATAACCATAATTGTATATATTTTCCAATTATAAAGTAAATATTTAAAAAGTCATATAATAATAATGGTAAATTTTAGAGCTAAAAATTGGTCACTATGAAGAAAATTAATCGATCTAGAATAAAATATTAAAGGACGTGAATGATTTTCACTGAAAAAAAAAAAAAACAACAACAACAATTTAGCTGCTGCAGTAATTGTATTTGTTCATTTTAAGTTCAGTGGAAAGTTGGTAATAGTAATAAAATATATTAATCACAATTGCTGTTTATTCTTTGTTTGCTTTAATAACTCTCTAATAAAAGACAAACTTAATTTTAAAATTAAATGTCCTGAACAGTTTTAATGTTGCAAATCACATACCATATTTTTGCACAGATGGAAAAAATATAAATATTAAAATATATATAATTATTTTTTTCATAGTACATGTATTTCTTAAATTAATAACCATTCCACTCAGTGGCGGCAATTGACACTCAACCGTATATTGGAAGGGGGCAATACATGATCTGAATGTTTGTATTTCAATGTTAGTTTTTCTGGTTGTTTCTAGCATTTTGTTTGACGAAAGGTTGTATAACTAATAGGATACTATCTTTGTCAATTAAAATACCATATATCGTATTTCATATTTTATTAAGTAAATTGACAAGAACAACGCAAGTAGGTATTAGACCTTTGTATTCTTAAACAACGAAGTTTTAGAAGATATTTGATTCCTTGCTCATGAACATCTTAAAATTCTGTTTAGAAAATTAATAACAAATTTTCAAAACAAATAAATAGAAAGGATAATATTAATCATAGTAACTTAACGAGGCTTGTTTTGTAGAAGTTACATTGAAACTGGGGGTTAATGAATAAGGTTGCCAGATTTTGTAAACGAAAAACCGGGACATCACTCTCAGGCTATATATAAGGTCATAAGTGTTTTCTACTCCTTTGGTCAGAATCAATGAATTACCTGTCTTTTCAGGTCACTACTCACAATTTTTCAGTTCACCCTATACATAGTTAACAAATGAAGACCCTCAAGGGATGTATAAAGAATGTGAAAAAGTAATGTAAGAATAGTTGCCTGATGTCCCTTATTCCGAATTCCGATTTGTTGTGTTTAACATGTCCTAAATACCGCGCCAATTGCGACACACTCTCCCATTTATGATTAGAGATACTTCTTTCTTCGTTGCGTCATCACCTGAGTCAGAAACACTGCCCTTTAAAAAAATACAAATTTAGCATTAAGCAAGAAAAAATACATTTACACTATATTCAGAACGACAAACAAAAACTAAATCTCTTGAGAGACTTACGCAGGCTCTCGAAAAGTTTGGCAGAAAACAAAATCCAGTATCAAAATTAAACAAGACATATCTTTATGTGTTTAGCTTCCCACTTCTTGTGCTAAAGTAAGTTGTTACGGAATTTTAGCTTGAAAATTACTGAAAATTTTATCAGATAATGGAAAAATATAAATCCAAAATTATTGAGTGCCTGCACAGCATCTTTAGAAATATTTATCAACACACGGGAAAATGTATTAAAGACAACTCGCAAGGGAACATTCCGATTTGGTGAATTTAATTGCTGAAAATGATTGCTAGCACTGGATTCAGCACCAAAAGAAAAGAGGAGAAAAGGGTGTTTAGTGGCAGATAAGTGAGGGCAAAGTGCGAAGATAAAACGTAGAAAATGTCTAGAAATGCCATATCAATTTTGAAACGAGTAGAGAGATTGAGGTTAAATGTTGGATATGAGGAATGCATGTAGAGCTCCACTGAATAGGCGTAATGTGAACCATGGGGGTCATCTGAACAGTCGCCATGTTGGAATTACCGCAACAAGAATATACGATAAAGTGGTCGTGTGACATATGACTCTTAACGCACACCGTCTATTGAAATCAATAGTGGCTAATACGCCACTGCAACTGTTATGGACCTTAAGAATGATTGTGTGTTTGATACAAAAATGGAGAACAGTGAGTACATTTGAAAAATGATAAAGATGGACAATCGGGCTCGTCACAGTTGTCGCCGGTATTGCAATTGAAGCAATAGTCGTCAGGTGCCATGAATGCGCCAGGTGCTGTTTGCAAATATCCAGTTTTGTAGAAAGTATATCTAATCATAACTCAGAACCTTGGTTCTGTAAACTGGAAGTGGGTGAGTGATTGCAAGTTAATGAACTCCTTCCGTTGTCATATTTTGGAGTCAGATGACAGAAAAACGGTACCTGTTATATATTTTACAAAGTTTTTATATGGGCGGAAGAAGAACACGTCCAACGGTTGTATGAATGACGTGTAACCATCAGAGATAAGGAGTCGGGTAAACCCTACATTGTCCGATTTCTGCACCAACTCTTTATCTTTATTGGTTTTCCATGAATCAGCGAGAAGCATCAGTTTTATATGCTCTATAGAAGGTCAGAAAACGCCAGTCATGAACTCTTTCAGGTTGTCCTTGGTCATATTTGCACTTTTACAAACATGTGAACGAATATTGGGTGGATCGGGAAGTTTTTTGGCTGGAAAGTGGCCTCATTCATGTTTGTGGTTGTTCTCATTCACGTCAACTTTGCGACAGTATTGCATGGTACTTTGCCATAGCGTGGAACACCTCCTGTTACAGAGGTCTCAAATTGTATTGGCCACTATTGATTTCCATAGACGGTGTGCGTCAAGAGCCATATGTCACATTACCCCTTTCCCGTATATTCTTCTTGCGATAATCCCAACATGCGGCTATTCAGATCCCCCCATGATTCACATTACTCCTATTCAGTGGAGCTCTACATGCATTCCTCATATCCAACATTTGACCTCAATCCCTCTACTCGTTTGAAAATTAATGTGTCATTTCTAGATATTTTCTACGTTTTATCTATGGACTTTGCACTCATTTATCTTCCACCCTGTATACAGTCTGCCACTAAACACTCTCTTTTTCTCTATTTCTTTTGGTGCTGAATCCAGTGCTAGCAATCATTTTCAGCAATTGAATTCACTAAATCGGAATGTTCCCTTATCAGTTTTCAGAAGAAATTGTGCCTAGGAAGACAGCAGACAGGACCCAATAGACAATGTGGTTAACATGCAGCGACTGAGAGCAGTATCGCAATTGCTGAATAAAGTTCCAACAATGAAGCAGTTCTGCGCTGCCAATTGAAGTATTAAAGTAACTTTTAAAAAGCCCGTCACAGGGGAAAATACGTTCTTTTCTATTGCAATTGGTATTGAAGAAATTATTTACATAACATATGCCCCTCTTGAATATTTTTAAAATCCATTTTTCCCCTGTGGAAGCTAAACAACCCATAAGATGAAAGAATAAATGCGATTTCAAACTCCATTAGTAAAACTCTTTTAATAAAATTAATTGGCTACACAAATCTTCCGAAAAACCTGTTTTCAGGTGAGACATACTAATTCTTCCAAGTTGTTTTTCTTTGTCTGAAGAAGGAAAACCGAGACAAACGGGCGCCCCGAAAGCTTTTTTCGGGACAGTTAATTCTTTAATTGAAAACCGGGACGTCTGCAACCCTATATATATGATGTTATATTAATAGATACAAGAAAAATATTGCTTCTTACCTTAATGTCAAAACCAAGGTGAAATTTTCTTAAGTATGTAATAGAATGTTGCAGGTGTCATTCTAAAATACTCGAAAAACTTTTCTTCTTGTCACTCTAGCTGAGGCAATAAGTTAAATTCTCCCTCCTCATTTCTTGATTAAAAAAAGAAAAATGTCATTTATCCACACTCGTCTTCTTCCTGCTCTCAAGACTTTAAGGAACGAATTTTTAAGCAAAAGCATTTCACATTGAAGCTTTGAAAGTAGAGGCACATGAATTCGCAGTTCGCAATCAAAATCGCATTCGTAAGCAGTGGAGGCGTGTTCTAGCCCTCTGTTTGCGGGTAAACCCAATATTAGTTTGTTTCTATACATTATCTTGAAATTAAGTTAGATAAATTAAGCAATGGAAAAATATACAACTTTCAGGTCAAAGTTGAACATAAAGGTAGTAGATTCATTAATTCTTTTGATCGTGAAATATCCCTGCCATTAGCAGGGGCGGATCCAGGACCAACTTCTGGGGGGGGGGGCGGTGGGTTGTCATACTGCTACTTAGAACTTCTTTTAAGACCTTCAAACTCTGGGATGGGTTTTATTTATATATCTATATTATAAAATTGAAAGTGCCTCATAAGCATTCCGCCAACGGGCCGCCGTAGGCCCATCAACGTGCGAATGGCGGGCCACTGGTTGACGCCGCCGCCGGGCCACCTCCTCGATTACACTAATTACGCCTTCGTCCCGCCGGCGAGGTATTATCCGCCAAAATCCCGCTGTTCCCCCGCCTTTAGCCGATACCCAGAGCTGAAATCACCCCACGTATTTCCCCACGTGCAAGATAATCGGATCTACCGCAAGCCATGGCGGATTGCCCCCAAAAATTTCTCTTCATACCGCCTTTAACCATCTACTCTCAATTTTGGTAACAACGTATTGGTATTTAAGCGCTGAAACCTTTATACCAATACATGTTTAAAATACAAAGATTTAACACCATTTTTTTCTAGAATTCATTTTTTTTTTAAGAATTCAGCAGACGTTACCGAGTTCTCTTCTGCTCATATGTAAACCAGAACAAATGACGTTCACCACGCGAAGAGTGAAGAATTGTGGGTAATGCAAAGTCCCGCCACATGACCGTAAGCAAGGACAACCGCCACGATCAGCGTATGGTCCGAAGGCTACATCCGTCGCAGTACCGCGTTCGCGGGTACCCCGACAAAACCGTCATCGGTCCGCCAGTGGTTGGAGTTACTCAACCGACTCGATGTCCCGCCTCGTTCCAGCTCGAAATCCGCTTATATATCGCCATAGTAGCGATCGGCCCACCGATGTGCGGCAGACAATTGCTCATGGGGTGACTATGTTTGTGACTCCTAATCTCTTGAACCGTCCGACCGATCTCGATCAAATTTTCAATGTAGGTGCGGTTCTGGTCTGGGAGTGTTTTTAAGTCTTTTAGCTGTTTAGCTGTTTTTAGCTTTGACAGTACAACTTAGGGTTGGGGAGGAGGGGGCATAGAAAAAAATAAATAAAAATAACTCTTGAACCACCCGACCGACTTTCATCAAATTTTCAATGTAGATGAGATTCGGGACTGGGATGATTTTTATCATATCATTTGACGGAGAAAGGTAGGGGAGGCGGTGGAGGGGGAGATATACAAAAATCAATAAATATAAAAATAAAAGTGACTATGTTTGTGAATTAATTACTTTTGAACCATCCGATTGATTTTAATCAAATCTTCAACACATATGAAGTTCAAACCTGGGAAGTTCTTTATCATCTCATTTTGACAGTAGATCTTAGGGGAGGGGGAGGAAAGGGGCGGAAATATATGGAAATGAATAAAACTTAATAACTCTTGAACCACTCTACCGATCTCGGTCTAATTTTCAACATAGATAAGCTTTGGGCCTGGGATCCTTTCTTCATTTCACTTTTACAGTACACCTAAGGGGAGGGGAAGGGGAAGATATATGTCAAAAAAGTAAAAATAAAAGTGATTGTCTTTGTGACTTCACCACGCTTAAACCACCCAACCGATCTTAACCAAATTTTCAACATAGATGAAGTTCAGAATTGGGGTGGTTTTTATTATATAACTTTAACTGTAGAATTTAGGGGAAGGGGAGGTGAGGGAACAGATATATAAAAATAAATAAAAATAACTCTTGAACCACCCGACCGATCTTGATCAAACTTTCAACATAGATAAAGTCCTAAAAGGCAGAAGTCCCAAACGGCAGAAGTCCTAAAAACATAGGCCTAAAATTTTAGGACTTTTGCAGTTTAGGACTTCTGCCGCGATATGATTTTTAGGACTTCTGTCGTTTAGGACTTCTGCCTTTTAGGACTTGTGCCGTTTAGGACTTGTGCCTTTTTCATTCACTTGCTTTAATTCTGAAATTCGCCACCACCACACGAAATTGGGACGATGCAGCAACTATTTGGCAATAATGTTACGAACGTAGCTAATTCCAACAGTAACAGCTATATTTGTACTACTAAGATTATTATTATCACTATCTGTTCTGCACTTATACAGGAGTTACATAATACAACCTATTTCATTCTAAGAATTAATTACATAATTAGTTAAGAAATTAGTTTCTTTCGAATGGAGATACGAGAATCTCAAGACAAATTCCTAAAACAAAAATAAATAAATAAAAAATTTAAAAAAAATGTTTTAAAAGCATATTTTACCAGACTTCTGAAACCAAGCAAACATTCAGAATTGCAATATATACTATGTGGAGCGTATTTTATTAAGAGTAGGACAAAGGACAAAAGCTCACTAGACATTTCACGAGTGAACATTAAATACCAACTGTATACATAAAGAACGCAGTAAATTTAAAATTGAACAAAGAACATTTATTATGCAATACAGTGGGTGACATTCATAAGTCCTAAACGGCACAAGTCCTAAAACTATAGGCACTAGACCTAAATTTTAGGTCCTGTGCCATTTTTGCAGAAATTACTACATAGTCATTTAGGGGTGTGGCCTGCAAATTTTTCTGTAGCACTCTGTAGTAAGTAGTTGCACAATACCAATATGAACGTATTTAATTCCAACGGTAACAACTATGTTAGTAACACTAAAATTATTATTAATAATGGTAACGAGTAAGAGTAGTTAATTACGAGTATGACAAATATTTGCTACAGAAAGACTTTTGTACAAGAAATATATATGTAAAAATAATTTACTTCAAAACAACACAAGGAAAACAAAATTTATGACGTACATAACTAATACACAATATTATGTTACTAATATGAGGTCAATGGTGTGGAAATAGAAAAAAACAGACATTATGAAAGATCTGGGAATCACATTTGGTAGGAAGTTAAAATTTTGTCAACATAGAAATATATCATGGAAAAAGCAAGAAAGGACAATAGGCTTCATTTATTTATTATTTCAGAACGATAGAATATGTATTTATACAAATAACTTGTAAGAACTAAGGTTCTGTAATTTGAAACAGTATATCTAAAACTTTGACTAACAGATTGACAGTATTCTTCTTACGGACGCGATGGTAGGGCCACAAGAGATTTTTAGGACTTCTGCAGTTTAGGACTTCTGCCTTTTAGGACTTCTGCAGTTTAGGACTTGTGCTGCGAAATGATTTTTAGGACTTCTGCCTTTTAGGACTTGTGCCGCGGAATAATTTTTGGGACTTGTGCATTTTAGGTCTAATGCCGTTTAGGTCTTGTGCCTTTTAGGACTTCTGCCGTTTAGGACTTCTGCCGCGTCCCCGTAAAAATGAGTGTCTTTGTGACTTCATCACGCTTAAACCACCCGACCGATCTTTTAAAAAAATCAACATAGATGAAGTTCAGAATTGAGGTGGTTTTTATCATATCACTTTAACGGTAGAATTTAGAGGAGGGGGAGGAGAAGGGAGAAATCTATAAAAATAAATTAAACTTAATAACTCTTGAACTACCAGACCGATCTTGATCAAACTTTCAACATAGGTTCGGGCTTGTGATGTTTTCGTCATTTCACTTTTACGGTGCAACCTAGGGGAGGGGGAGGGAGGAGATATATAAAAATCAATTTATATAAGACTGAAAGTGACTATTTTTGTAACTTAATAACTCTTGAACTATCCGACCGATCTCAATCAAATCTTCAAAATACATGAGGTTCGGATGTGAAAACATATTTGCAATTTCACTTTACGGTAGCTTCTAGGTGAGGGGGAGAGGAGGGGGACGTATAAATAAAAACTGATAAAACCTAATAACTTTTGAACCACCCAACCAATCTCGATCAAATTTTCAACATATATGAGGGTCGGGTCTTGGGAGTTTTTTTATCATTTCACTTTGACTATCCAACGTAGCGGAGGGGGACGGGGAGATATATGTAAAAAAAAAAAATAAATAAATAAAAATGACTGCCTTTGTGACTTCATCACTCTTGAACCACCCGACCGATCTCAATCAAATTTTCAACATACATGAGTTTAGGGGCAGTGATTGCTTTACGCTATTCCGTTTGAAGATGCAACGTAGGGAAAGTGGAGCGGGAGAGAAATTTCAAAATGATCAAAAATGACCGATATTAGTGTTTAATCCATAGTTTTCGGGGTCGGTGAGGGAAACAGTGACACTTCTGATGCTGTTTTGAATCCAAGTTTAGCCCTGATAGTTGGGGAGAGGGAGGGTACAACGTAGGGGAGAAGGATAAACATTTAAAAATGAACGAAAATGACTAATATTAATGTCGAATCCATAGTTTTAGGAGTAGCTGAGATTAACAGTGACAATTCTGATGTCGTGTGTCGCAGCAAGAAGGAGAGGGAGCAATATGTAATAATGATCGAAAATGACCAATATTAGTGTCTATTCCATAATGTTTTCGGGATCATTCAGATGAAGAGTGACATTTCCGATCCGGTTTAAATCTAAAATCAGCGCCGCTACTTGGGGGAGGGAAGAAAGAGATATATAAAAATGATCGAAAATGGCCACTATCAGTGTCGAATTTATAGTTTTCTGGGTCCCTTAGATGAACAGTGGTACTTTCGATCCCGTGTAAATTCAAATTCAAACCCAAAACTTGGGGGAGGGGGAGGGAGGGATATTTAAAAATAATCAAAAATAACCGGTATTAGTGCTGAATTCACATTTTTTGAGGTCGCTGAGATGAACGGTGACACTTCCGATGCCATACCCCGCAACATGGGGGTGGGGGAAATATATATAAATGGTCAAAAATGACAGATACTACCGTTGAATCTATAGTTCTTGCGGTCACCGAAATGAACAGTGACACTTCTGATGCTGTTTAAGTCCATTTTCAGCCCTAACACTTGAGAGATGAGGAGGGATGACATACATTAAAATGATCCAAACTGAGCAATATCAGTGTGCATTTAAATTATTTATTTCAACCCAGCGAATCGGATAATATATGCTAGTATAAAATAAGAAAGTTTCCTCTTCTGGGGGGGGACAATTGCCCCGATCTCCCCCTGGATCCGCCACTGGCCATTGGACGGGTGTAAAATATGCTAATGCTAAGAGCGAGAGTTTAATCACCTTGAAATAGTATTTTGTATATATATGAAAAAGAAAACGGATACTCTTTATAAAATGTGGTTCCAGTTTCCCAATTTCTGATGTCATTCTCAATTTGCTTTGCGTAGGCAGCAGACGATGAGTAACTGCAGTGCATCGCATCGCTGATCGCTCGCTTATTTCAATTGTTAATGTTTACCAACGGACAGGGTCCACGATCTACTTGCGAAATACAAAGTAAGGAATTTAGATTTTAGTTCAAAGGATCCAAAACTAATTCGTTTATGGGCTTTTTTTATTCGTACCGTATATTTGCAAGAGGAGAAGATTGTTTTGCTGACGGAAGATAGCTGAAGATCTTTCTAACAAGGACCTGACATTTTCAACTTTGATACCTGTAGTGTTGTTTCGAATTTCTAAAGATACAATAAAAGCGCTTAACATGTTTGCATGGAAAAAGAAGGACGAAAAACCACCTCGACCGACTCCTAGAAAACAAGGTGGATTTTCTCAGGTACGTATTTAACATAAATGTATGCATTGTAACTCAAGGGAAGTCACATTGTTCCCTTGTACATCAGAAGTAAACTAATAAAAGTAAACTAGAATATTAGGGGGAAATTATTAGTTTCGTTATTAGACGAGGTTTATTAACCAGAAATATCGTTTATTCTCACCAACCTCTGAAATCAGTGATATCCTGTTTTAAACAATTTTAAGTAGGAGGCGGTAACGAACCTGGCAAGTCTTTAGTTAGGCAAGGCAGTGACAGGGAGCGATTCATCTGAACCGGCTCCCGCAGTTCCAGTTCCCAAGAACCAAAGTCAGAAAACAATGTGCCCTGCGCGGCTCTAACCCGCCATCACTCGGTAACGCTTAGATAGCAATACTATGTGAATCAGGAACAATTTCAGGATATAGGCAATCAAGGATGCAAGATCTGTGCCTTTAAGAAAAAAAAAAAAAAACCTCGTTGGAGGTAGAAGGAAGGAAGGAATCAGGAACAGCATGTGAATAATACGGTGACGGGATATCACCGCCTTGCCCAAACTAAAGAGATAACGCGAAGGGTTTAGAAGTAGTGCCTAATTCATTCAATTTAAGATTCTGGTGCTAAAAATGTATACAATTTTGGAAGAAATTATATGCATTTATTTATTTTTATTGACCACATGTTAGTCTGTATTCTTGCAATCGGGTATTTCTATCATGAACTGCAAGAGAGCGGTAGCCTTAGAAAGAGAACTTCAAGTAACACGAATAGGAGGAAGGTGCAGACTAAGAATACTCCGGCCACAAAATGTAAATCTCACGTATAAAATAAGAATATTTCAAAAGAAGAATAATTATATGGAAAGTCAGTTTTTAGTAGCTCATTTAAAATAAAGAATTCAAAGAAAAGTATTGACATTGAACACCATATAATGTGAGAGCAAATAGTAACAAAAGAAAAAAATGCTTTTGTTATAAGTCGTAGCTTATGTTGTTCGTTTATGTTCTGTTTTCAGCACCGAGACAATGAAACGTGAGGGCCCGCGGTGGCTAAGTTGTAGAGTGTTCACCTCTGGTGCATGGGGTCCCTGGTTCAATCCCAGCTCGCGCCAAGTGAACTTTGTGGTGGACAAACAGTGTGCGTGAGTTTCCTCGGGGTTTTCCTGTTTTTTTCCACTTTCTTCATTCCACCGTTTCATCCATTTCTCATCATCGTCTCTTTTAGCCTAGCCGGCATAACCGTAGGACGTGAAACTCAAAGATTTCATTTCATTTTGTATGAGACGTGGGGTATTTATTCCGAAGTTGATCATCCACCTGCTTTTCTACTAAAAGCTACGACCGGACGTAAAAGTGTGACTTTTCGCTAACTCTATCTCCCGTAAATCCATCGACGGCTCCGAAGCTGTAGTGAATAATAGTGAGCCTTTGTAAACGACCTCGTTTATGTGTATACTCACCGTCGCTGACGCACCCTTCTCTACTTCTGGGGCCTCCTGCTGCACTCCTGCCCTGATGTGCTTGGGGGCAGTTTTCACATGCTTATTCCGCTAGGCCCTTTTCTGGAGAATGTCAAAAATGAACTTAAAAAGTGCCAAAATTCTCAAAGAAGAAAAATCACCGCATTTGAAAAATGGTTTTAGCTAACTTAAATGGATTGAAAAAGCTATTGAATTGTAAACATACACGAGGAGAACATTAAAAAATGTTGTAAACCTATTGTCCAAATTTTATGTAAAATGTAACCTATGTAAAACTACATTTTCGAAAAATATGCTAGATGAATATTAAACCTTTTACGATGTACAGTCGAACGATCATATGAAAAATGTACACTCATGTCCGAAATTATTGTCGCAATATGTTGTACGAATATAATTTGATAAAGAATGCGCCCGATATTTCTTACAATGTTAGTATGTGTCTCGAATCCCGTGGACGAGTATTAAAAAAATTAACGCATTATGACGATTTGGATTCCATCAAACTATAAGTTCACGTCTCGAGCTAAATTCCAAAGTTGGTCGTCCGTTTCTAGCAAAGTTTTAAAAATTTACCAGGAAGAAAATGGATAATTTGCTCGTTTGTGTGCTTGATAGTATGTAAGGAGAGTGAAAATTGTGTTCACTTTTTTTAAATAAGCGGTTATAAACATGGAACTAGTTGGCTACTGGAGGGAACTACTTCGCGCAAGATTACCACATGAAAAAAAAAAAATGAAAGTCGAACGCGTTATGCACGGATTTGCCCATAAGGTAGCTAAAAACTTCAGTATAGAAGGTGGGTTTTATTTAGTTTCTTCCCCAAAGCAATTCATAGTGACTCTGATTCACACGGCAGATTTTACGGTTCGTTATTTGTAACTGTGATGGGTATAAATACAGTGGGGACATACGGCATAAAAACTACAGTGCACAAAACACGAACCAACTTGTGCTAGGTGGCCATAAAGCACGAATGCTAGGGCCCCAGCTGGTTGAATGATTGATGAGTATTTCAGCTGGTTGAATGATTTTCGATAAGTATCTCACATATGATAAATAATACACAATAGCAGCAACGTGAAAACAGCAGCCAACAGTTTTGTTCACGAAAACCGAAATTGTTCCAGTAGTGGACGAAAACAGTGATGAGGATTAATTTCTTTTAATTCATTCTTTATTTGATCATATTAAACACACATATACAGTAATACCATCGAAACAAACTTAACACATAAATACCTATTAACAACAAGCATATTATTGACCAACTGTTACTAAACAAGAACAATAACTAAACAAAGATCTATATATATCACAGAACATTGATTATATGCAAAATTAACACAAAATGCGGGAATGTATAATTTCAGTTGATGTACAGCAGTGGCGTACCCAAGGGAGGTGCGAAGAGGGTCGAGAACCCCTTCATCCTCAGAGACCAATTACCATTAAGACAAAAAATACTTGTTATCATAAGATTCCAATGTTATAATAACTTCACCCCCCCATTCAAAGGTATTGGTTATCCTAATGGTGTACATTGTGTACCATATGTATACCACATAGATGCTGACCTATGTACATTTGCCTTTTTTTTCACTATGAGGTACACTTGCAAACAAAATGAAAAAAATATATGTTGTTAGGGACCCTCTCAAGACAAAACTGACAAAAAAAAAAAAAAAAAAATTTGGGGTGTCCCAGTTACTTCCACTATTTTTTTTTTTTTTTTTGAAAATTTCAAACTTTTTTTGACCAATTTTCAACCCCCCAAAATTTCAAAAAAATATTTTCCGATTTTTCTCTTGTTGAAAACACCTAACATATTTTTTTCATGCAAATCGGTTCAGCCGTTCAGGAGGAAAAAAAATTCAATTTTCCTTCCCCCTCCCTCTTAGCACCCCTCCAAAAGCGCTTGGGGGGCTGAAACTTTTGGAAACTGAGTTTCTCATAAATGTTAATCAATACTGTAAATTTGGTGCCGATATACTTGGGGGGCAGTTTTCACATGCTTATTCCGCTAGGCCCTTTGTCAGCATTCGTTTTTATTTGATAGTGTGAGTTTTATCCATGATGTATCTAGATTCCGTGAAACGCAACTATACTTTGTTTCAATGGTTTTTGATATTTAATACTGAGACAAATAAATTTTTCGAACAAACTATTGAATTTCATTTTAGGGGTAATAAGAGACACTGAGTTTAACAAAATTTATCGTGATTTTTTTGGTGTGAAAAGCAACTGGAAAAATGTGTTAATACATCAGCAGGTTTCATTTTTTTTAGTACAATCACATATATTTTTTTCTAGTTCCTCTAGAAATCAATGCAAGTACAAGAATATTTTTTTGTCTTTTATTACCCAGGCCTCCCCTAGGCAAAGTAAATGACCAAAACAGCTTACGTTATTTTAATCAAACTTTGAAAACAATTCGGTTGGTGTTGAACTCTGCAAAATTGAAGTTGCGGGTACTCGACGTAGCAGCAAGCACCAGTAGAAGAAAATAATGCCAGCTTCAGTAAATGTTAAAAGCACAGGCAACATGGAGAACTAATGGGTTTATATATCACTATTTACAAATATTAAGTTTCGCCAATATCAAAATCTCAGAACAGAAAATAGTGAACAAATATGGATAGATATGGCAATCCATTCATTTTCCCGCAAACCAAACGAAAATGCATCGTTCTTGTACCGTTCCCTAAGCCTAAACTCTTGTACCTTCCTCCACGTTAACTGAGTCATGTGAAAAGAGTGAGTGATCTTTCTTAGGAGCTATTTAAAGAAGAATATTATATTTTAACTCTGAATAAATATTGGCAAATTATTATTGGATATATGTGAAGGAAACAAATTTATATAAAGGAAGAAAAACGTATAAATAAAGTTTACTTTAAATATAGCCTTATATAGCTATTGAGAAGCGAAACATGGATGGTGAACGGCAACTTCCATTACTAGGTGTATGCCCTAATGGAGAACAAGACACAAGATTCATATGAACTGTTTCGTGCGGTGGTGCATCAGTGCAGTGAGTTTACTGAATATCCGGAACCTGTAACTGTGGGTATGGATTTCGAGATAGCGGAAATGCAGGCTGTAAAAGCAACTTTTGGAATTTCAACTCGTGTATAGCATTGCTTTTTTCAGCTGACTCAGTCAACATGGAGGAAAACCCAAGAGCTTCGTCTATTTTGCGAGAAAATAAACGAATTGACATTTCTTCCCCGTCAATCAGATAGATCATTTCTTCCCTGATGATAGCAGATGTGCATCAGGAATGCAAGAGACTTCGGAGGAAGAGCGCGAACTTCAGGACTGTTTTGATAGTACTTAAGTGCCTGGCACGTATTGCCGTGTTAAAGCTCGGTCTGGGAATATTCGTTTACGTAGTGTGCCCCCTCTATATCCTTAGACACTTGGAATGTTCACCAAGCCACCGTGAACAGCAATTCTAGGACAAATAATATTTGTGAATCGTGGAACTAGAAGTTTCATCATCTGGTAGGGATGTCCCACCCAACAGTTCGGAAGTTTATTCATGGAATTCAACAAGTAGAAGCAACCGTTTCAAATGTGCTTCAAAACGGTGTGCGTCAACCACCGAAAAACAAAACTAGAAGTGTGTTTCAGATTTTGCAGAAACGGCTCCAGTCTTTGTGCATAACGTATAACATTGGAACTAAATGTTTGAAAAAAAATTTTGTTTGTTGTTTCCTATAATGTTATGAATACTAGAAAATATAAAACACTTAATTGCATTATAACAAGTTATATTTTGTTTGCTGTTTTCTGTATTTTGATATTGGCAAAACTTAATATTTGTAAATAGTGATTTATAAATCCATTAGCGGCCCATTTTGCCTGTGCTTTTAACATTTGCTGAAGCTGACATTATGCTCTCTTACTGCTGTTCGTTCTTGCATCGAGTATCCGAAACTGATTTTCTAGAGTCAAACACCAACTGAATTGTTTTCCAAGTTTGATTAAGATAAGGTTAGCTTTTTTTGTCGTTTACTTTGTCTCTGCTTAATTCAACAAAGGTGAAAAAATGACCATGACAAAATTTCCTATATGCTAGTATTTTGGTGGCAAAATTACAGGTGACGAAATTACTATGTCAAAATTTCCGGTGACGAAATAACGTATATGCTAATAGTTTGGTGACGAAATTACCTAAGTTCGCGCTCAATACCCACTAGACCAGGGGAAGGGGATTAAAGAAAAAACTAAGCATCTGTTAATTATTGTGAAGACGTTAGTAAAATACGAGCTCTGAAGGGATTAAGAACTGATTCTGACAGAAGGTGTTTTATGTGCAGCCATAAAGGTATTTTGGTACACATAATTAGGTATTTTTGTTTAGGTATTTTTTGGACACGTAATTTGGAAGTTCTTCTTTATCGATATGTATAGTAAAGGTGAAAAAGAAAAGTGTAAAGCGTTTAGGATACTTTGAAGGCTATTTAGGAGCCAATTCATGCGTGAAGTAATGCTATATTTGTTTTCATGATATGTGCCCTGTAACACTCGTTGTGCTCGATTTCTATTAGAGAATATCACTTCCAGTCAGGGTTTGCCCAAGTGGGCCCAGCCCGAAAAAACCCGGTGGGTTTTTTCGGGTTGGACCCACCTGAAAAAAACCACTTTAAAACCCACCTGGGTTTTTGACCTATTTGTTAGTATATAATTGGTACAACTAAGGTGATCACATTGTAAGTGCTTTTCATCAATTTTAGACTTTCCTTGGGCAAATTAGAGGCTTTCACGTTAAGGTAGACAACAACATTCAACATACGACCTTTAAAGTTCTGAATGCACTGAATGAATTTAAAAAAAAAAAAAAAAAAAAAAGCTTGGGATAGTTATAGAACAAATTAATGTATGGATTATGCTGATAGCCTGTTTGAAGTAAAATAAGCAATTTTGTACTTTAGAAAATATTTTCCGTGAATAGTGTGCTCGTCGACTCGGCGACACCGAGGGACGTTATCACTCATACGTGTGATGGGTTTAAGGTCATAGGTGCCAGTTCTAGTAGTACATATGTAAATACATTAGTAAAACTATTAGTATTATTTCTTACCTTTGATATAAAACACAAGTTTCTTCAACTAAAATTTGGTTCTCCAACAATAACAGTTTAGTTCAGTCATTTGGTGCTACTCTTCAAATAATTATTCTGTAGAATCAACACCAGCAATAGCGTAAAAATTCTTGTCAAATTTAAGAAGCTTAATGCTCGGGGTTCCGAAGACTATGTACCGCTTACTATTTCAAGTGCCGAGTTCAAATTTCCGTACTAGTGGAAGTTTTGATGTACACGCCGTGAAAGAAGTGCTCGGGAAATTAAACGCAGAAGGATCGGAAATGAATACTTCAAGAATAAAACTATTTTACGCTTAAGCCTGCCGTACGTCCCGTAAAAAACGGGACAGTCCCGTTTTTGAGCCCGAGTGTCCCGCGTCCCCGTAAATTTAGTCGTAACAAGGAAATGTCCCGTATCTTTAACTCCGTTTCATTTCTGCTATCAATATCAGCTTATTCGAAAAGTGAAAAAAAAAAAAAAAAAAAAAAAAAATCTGACATTGGCTGGAGATCCTGTAATTAGTGAATGAACAGTGCGCTGTTGCAGGTAACAGTTTCGAGGAAGTTATTACGTCACCCTGTTCGACTTGATAGCGAGCGAAATTTGCAATGCTACTTTTTTCATTGCACTTCATGGAAACTCGGATACTTTCCGAAACATTAAAATAATAATAATAATAATTTTGGCAAATACAGCCATGTAAAGAAATATTACTAAACGCGCGAAGAATATTGAAGGTAAATTGTACCACTGATTTAAATAATTTGCATATTGTTTTCCTGTAAAGCATTTTTATAGCACATATTAAGCTTTTAGGCATCTTCAGTCCGTGCAATTAATTGCAGGGTACGAAGAGAGAAAAGCAACTGGTGCGTAGTGAACTTTCGCCTATTATATTCTTTAAAAAATAAATAAATTGAAATCTTTTAGTTTTGGTCTCATGGTTATGCCTGCTATGCTCAAGGTGACGGTGATGATGAGAAATGAATGAAATGACGGAATGAAGAAAGTGGGAGGAAATGTAAGAATCCCGAAAAAACCCACGCACAAGGTGTTTGTCCACCACAAAGCTCACTTGGCGCGAGCTGCGATCGAACTAGGGACCCCATGCACCAGAGGTGAACGCTCTATCACTGAGCCACCGCGGCGTATTATACTTTTGTTCATAACCAGACTACAGTTCATTGCATTGTGTTGGAAAGTTGAAGGGGATCTGAGGTGTCCCGATTCTCATGGAGAAAATATGGGAGGTTTTTTACGCTGGAAGATGTTAATTTCATTTATTTATTTCATTCATATAACATGAATTGTATCTTTGTTTTAAATTAATGGACCCCTTTTGGTATTCATATTTGGTGAACGTCAGTCAGGATTCTGGATGACTTGATCTACATTTGTTCGTTTGTCTGCCGAGCTCCTTCATGGCTAAGCGGTTGGTGTACGCGTCTTCGGCGTGGGAGACCCAGGTTTGCTTCCCGAAGGGAGCTCATGTGGTTCGGATTCCATGTTAATCAGTAGGTCCCGTCTCATATAGCCTCGCTGCTGAAAGGGACGTTAAACACAAAACCAACTCAACTCGTTTGTCTGCCTCTACCACACACACTACAGGGTACAACTTCCTGCCTTTTAAGTTAAAATTTTCAGAGTACAAGCACGAGAAACTTTAAATTTCCTGTATAGATTTTGGCGGCATACCAACGTAAAATGTCAAAATGGCGGCCATTTTTTTTTTTTTCAAAACAGCGAGTATCCACGCTACGAAGCGCAATTTTCAGTCTTTTAAGTTGAAATTTCGACGGTGGAAGCACGAGTTACGCTAAATTTGCTGTATAGATTTTCTCGGCATTCGAATGTAAAATTTCAAAATGGTAGCAATTTTTTCAAAACAGCAGTGAGTAGAAAATTGTTGCAAGTTGTGACAATGACAATCTTGAAATATAAACCACATTTTAACACTTTTAGCCCAAAGACATTGAAATATTTCGAAAAAACCCAATTAAACCCGAAAATACCCGAAAACACCCACATGGGCCCAGGTGGGTTGGGGTTTTTCAAAAAAGCCCGGGTTTTTTCAAACCCTGCTTCCAGTAGATGCATACATTGTGTTCATTTGTTCTGTTGCGACGAATTAACTGGTAATGGGTCATTCCATGCCAAATTAACAAAAATAATCCGATTATTTGCAACTCGACGACCTCAAATTTCAATGTTACTCCAGTATGTTGTAAACTTGGTGGAGATGTGGTATTGAGTTAAGTTGTAGGACTCTTAGAATGCAAACAAGGCTGTGAAATGCAAAGGATACATATGGTCCATAAGAATAAAGGAAGTTGATTTCTACGTCATTTTTGTCTTCCGATAAACTACAAACACGTCTAAGCCACAAATGTTCATTGTACCAACACGTAATAAATCCAGTAATCTCTTCAGGTTGTAGGAATCAATTTACTATTCATATAGAAAAAAAGTATCACGTGCACAATACCTTTTGTTACAGGAATAAACGCATGGATCTTTTAGGTGCCAAAAATAGGAATCACTTAAAGAGAGGCGATCAAACAGAAGTGGTGCTTCTGTTTCATATATATGTTTGTAACGTATTTAAAACTCATGTGTTTTACATTGTGTACTGCCCAGTCGTACGGCTGCCTTGGAGTCACTATATGATCGTTATAAGGCCTTTTCAAACTTGCTCTTGAAGCAAGTATTCGTAAAGTTTTCTCAAGTCAATCACAAGGATGTTTTTCATATACTTGGCGGAAAATAATAATAAATAATAAAAAAATTAAAAAGTCATGGTAGATAATGTTAATGAAACTTTTTCAATTTTTGTAGTGAGCAGCTGCTTCATCAGAGAAACAGAGTACTTTTAGATTTTCTAAGCCAAATTTCTCTGTTAGAAACATTGTAATTGCTTTCTTTAATAGGTGGACTAAAGTTTTCGTGTTTAAGGCAGTTTCGAAACGGCAGTCAAATTTTCAGTGATACATGTGGAAATCTGGAGATATCTATAGAAACAGTGAATGGGTGTACTGTTGCTTGAGCATTATTCCAATGGAAACCTTGTGATTCATCTTGCAGGATAAATGCATAATTTTCAGAAAACACAAAAAACAAACAATACATTGTTTATCAAGAATAAACTTTCTTTCAGTTTCTTAAAAAATGAAGCTTCTTTGGTTGTATACACATATATATGTTTTGTGTAAAATGATAATACCTGGGGACTAGTACACACGCAATGTGTGTGCTCCTACTTTTAAGAAAATCTTACTTTCACATCTGGATTTTCCTCTTTAAAGTGGAAACAACCTTCTTGTAGATTGTTCAGGATTAATCGTTTCTGAACGTTCTGAACATATACTCTATTTCCACCAATTTTCGTTGAAATAAAACATTTTTCTCCAGGCAGAATATGAGTAACTAAAGCACTACTATGGAAGTTTTACATTTTTATTTTTATTTTCAAGCCAATTCCATTTGCATCAGATAAGAGCCTTCCAGGTTTGATGTGAGGTGTTGTTAAAATCCTTTTGATCTTCACAAACTCATTTACTTTACGGGTCATGTAGTTAGTGTAGTGAAATTCTTTCTCAGTGATTTTTCTTACAGTCCATATATTTCTTTCGTAAAACAGTTAGAAATGTTACTTTTAAAAATCTGTTCGCTGTTTATAGGAGCTTTTTTCTTCTTTGAACTGTGTAATGATTTTACTTTCTCAGCATTTTCTTTATATCATGATCTGTAGACATTTTAAAATATTTTTCAATAGCTGATGATTGTACAGTATTTCATTCTGTATTACATATATTTATTTATTTATTTTCAGTCTCCGTTGTCTTTTAAACTTTTGTTCAGAGATGCAGTCGCACTTTCTTTGGAGCACTATTCAATATCGCTTCCATAATTTTCAGTTTCATCACCACTGCTTCTTGCCCCATTATCAGTTTCTACAAGACTTTCATCAGCATCATTACTTGCTGCTGGATTCTTACGACATGAATCATAAGTTTTAAATTCCTTTTGTGATGCTGCACACTTCAACATCCGTGACAACACATTCCTTAAATTTCGTGTCACATTTTTATGCCCATTTATATTAAGTGGATTGTAGCATTTGTCTTCTTAAATCGCAGTGATAGAATTTTATCGATATTTTGTTCAGCAGGATCAACAAATAAATATGAATATTTTCATATTACATATCACACTATATGTACTTAGGTAGTTTTCAGAAAAATCAAAGATAATTCTTCAAAAGTTCGAAGTCAAAAGTCACTGCAAACTAATCTTGTAACACATTATTGGAAAGGCAATTTCATTCTGTTTCCAACAAGACTTGAATCAAGTCTCTACATCAATCAGTTTAGGAGCAGTGTTGCCCCAAATGTTCGCGTGGGTTTATAATTGATGCATTTTTCGAGTATTTGATTCCCCGTTATTTTGGAACCACACCTGCAGGGAATCAGCATTTTAACAAAATGTAGTATCTCTACCAAAGCTACAACATAGTAAATATTTCGTACAAATCGAAGATGGTTGGGTTGGAAACGTTCGTGACGTGGCGTAGAGTGACCCTACTACCACTTAATTGTATGCTATTACCAGGACGGGAAGTGTCGCATTGGCGACCAAATATTTTAGTTTGATGATAATCATTTGGCCTTCAACAAAATTACGACCTCGCTCGCTGATCTGGCTACGGGATTCAGATTCGAAATTTCGTGCTCTGTTATTACTAGTATATTATTACTGTATCCTAAGAAATATCGTAAGCACAAATTATTTCTTTTTAACTAGTCCTCATATTACTCTTTCGTTTGTGAATCAATCGATTTTCACCCGTAAAATTTCGAACTTCGTGTTACCGTGTTCTTAACAAACATCCTATATTTGAAAGTGTTGAAAATGATCAGTATGTAGATGAAATGTTAATGATTTAACAGGGTGTCTATATCGGTCACAAAAGTCACAAAATTTAGCTTTGGGTGACGACATTGTATTTTTTATTTTAAAATATATATACAAATATATATTGTACAAATATAAGTACAGATTGGAAAATTTTGTTCTATCAAACGTGAAAATTCACCAGCAGAAATGTCTATGATTGGCTTTAGACGCTACCAAATCGCAAGCAAAGCACACTTCTATTGTATGCATGAAAATGTGGCCTAATTCGCACCCAGATTCGCTCTTGAGAATCTTAAAAAGATTGTGGTAAGAAAAGGTCCCGAAAAAGTCACAAAATTTCATTTTGGAATTTTAGTAGACACCCTGTTTAATTATACTCTTGTACTTGCCAAATACTACAATGTGTCATGTTTCAAAATGAATCATCCGATTTTAAGCGATCATAACTATCGCCGGTAGGTTGCAGTCGCGCGCTTCCTTCGCCGACCACTTCAGTGTTTGTCAGGATGATGACTACAGCAAAATTCATTTTGCGTTCTACACTTAGCGAAGTGTGTTCCCATAACTACTGTTCAGCGTAAATTTTGTCGGCAATACCTTGGTGTTACAGCTCCTACTATCCAGTCCATTAGGCGATGGTATAAGCAATTTCAAGACGAGTTATTGTGTAAAGAGAAATCCAGTGGTCCTCCACGTTTTAGATTAGATCCAGAAATGATAGCGAAAATTTGGGACGAATATGACTACCGTATGGACATATGCTGTGCAAGGGGCCTGTATTGAGCACGTATGGTTGGTATGTAAAATCTTTATGATTAGCCTTATCATATAAAATTAATCTAAAGTGTCTTATGTTCTATATTTATACTGTAAATATTGTTTACATTTTAAGTCGGATGACTTTTTCTGAGACACTCTTCATTACCATATGAAGACCTTCTGCAAATGCTAATTGACATGCCCCAGTCTAGGATATTAGGCTGCCAATTGCAAAACCTATCTATCGCTAGAGTTCGAGTGCATTCAATTGTCATCAGTCATTTTTCGTCTTTCATTTAATCTAAAGGGCAGAAACATAGGACTTAACCCTTTTACCCAGTCACCGAACTGGGACAGTCGATCCCTGCACGGTAGCAAGACTTGTATTTAGTGTGTTACTGCAGTTCAGTTATTCGGATACAAGCCAACTGCTAGTTGCGAAACATTTTGGCAGACGATAAAGTCGGTATCAGGAAGTTTCTTAGTCATAATCTATTTCTAAAGTTGTCTGTCGGCTCAGATATTAAGACATACATCACCTGTTACATTGGTTCCGCTATTAGTAGGCCATTGTACTGTTACTTTTGATGATGAATAGAAAAATCAGTCGTGGAGAATCCTTATTTACGAAGAATGACAGGCGGACTGATAGTCGTATTGGAGACTAGTTTAAGCACATGTTTTCTGTGTCTTGGTAATTTTCTGTAAACTTACTAAAACAATCAAAATCTTACCTTGTACCACGGACTGAGGTCATATTTACAATTTAGGCAGGGGCTGGTGTCTCAGTGGTAGAACGCTCATCTCTGGTTCAGGCCTTTTGTGATGGGCAAACACCCTGTGCCTGGATTTTTCGAGAGTCTTCCGTTTCCTCCCATTTCTTAATTGTACTTTCATTAATTATCATTATCACCGTCTCTCTTATCCTCGGTGCATAATCATGGGACTTTAAGTTGTAGTTGAATTAAGAGGTAACAAACTCCGGTCTAGAAAACCAGATCAAAGGATTCGAAGTCAGAGTGTGAGTAAAGGTGCTTAGTGTTTCAGTACTATATGTGTATTATTTTGTCTTCTCAGTGATTTAAATGCATCTTTCTTTATTTTTCAGTTCGGTTTGATGGATATGAATGTGGACGATAACTTGGACGACATGCTTGGCGATGATGGTGATGACCCTGAATACGAAGCAGAATTAGCTGCATTGCTGTCAGGCGGTATGCCAACACCCAGGAGAGGTACTCAATTATTAAATGAAAACTATGCTTTTCTTCCTGATTCTTGAACTTTACTTAATAATATGAGCTTCCATCACAATTTTTATTTCGTAGTGTTTCTTGATACTTTGCTTACCGAAATTTTAATTTTGTATTTTTGTTTAGGAATGGCTTCATTCCCTCATATTTTTCTTTTACACATTAGATAGATAAGAAAGAGGTAGTCAGGAGAACCCAAAAGAAATTCATCTTTTCAAACCAGTGTTGTTAGCTCTGTTCTGTCTTATAGTTTCCCGAGTTTTATCTTAATGCTTTGCTCGCTTTTTTGTAGACTGTTTCTATGCTGCTATATTTAAAGGTAAATTATTCATATGTTTTTACTGTTTTGTTTAAATGCGCCCAAAGCTTTCTACATTGTCCGTACAAGTGTTTTCTATTCAAAAATTATCCATTCAGTTTACTATGTGTATTCAATAACCGATCTGGATAGTTATTTCAAGAGAAAACGTCCTTTCTCACTTTCACATCCGACTGAGGAAAACACTGTGTTGAAAGTTCTCGCCAAATGAAAGAGATCAACGGTGAAAGAAGTTAAACATGTCCCTTGAGCGTCAGTACAGAAATTATGATTTTTATAGTGTTTTGTATGAAGGTTTACTTTATTTATTTCTCAGAAATTATTGGACGACATACTGCTAATAGATGGTTGTACTCATGTCATATTTATTCATTTCTGCAAATCTTCACAAAATAAGCTACAGAACAATTGGTAATATTGTAAAGTAATTCATTTTAAAAATATTTAGTATATGTATATATAGGGTGTTTCAAAACAACACCGACGACGTTTAGGAGGTGATTCCTGACACCAAGATAAGACAAAAAAGCATAGACCAACCTGGGTGCACAAACGCTTCCTTTCGGAGTTATAGGCTGCCGAAAACATTAAAAAAATGAACTTTAAAGGTCCATAGCTTCAATACTATGGGACCTACCGTAGTCGGGTCAAGATTTTATTTAGGAACTAATATGTGCCCTACCCAAATATCCAAGTTTCAGAATCCTGCGGTGCTTCCGTAACAATTTTTATAGAGGTAGGTGGTGAGTACTTCAAATTATATGCCCGTAGCGAAACTCTCTCTATAAAAATTGCTTCATGAGTATCTTAGGATTCTGAAACATGTATTTTTGGATAGTGCACATATTAGTTCCTAAGTGAAGTCTTCACCCGACTACGGAAGGTCCCATACTTTTGGAGCTACGGGCCTTTAAATGCCAATGCTTTAAAATTATTATTATTATTATTATTATTATTATTATTATTATTATTATTATTATTATTATTATTATTATTATTATTATTCATGTTTTAGGCAGCCTATAATTCCGAAAGGAAGCATTTGTGCACTCAGGTTTTTCTATACTTTTTGTCGTATCTTGGTGTCAGGAATCACCTCCCAAACGATGTCGGTGTTGTTTTGAAACACCCTGTATATTAGCAATCAGTAGTATAATAAGGCTATAGTTGATTTCTAAAAATTTGCTACGAAATGAAGTTTGTAGTTTTATGTCCCATAGCTAGGCCATTTATGCTGAAAGAGAAAAATAGTTAATAAAAGTGAATAATGATGAAAGAATTGGTGGAATGATAATGTAGAAAGAAAACTCACGGATACCAAACGACGAGTACGCCTGAAAAGGTTATTGAAACATGTCCTTGCGCAACCTAACAAAACTGTCAAGACGAAGTGACTGAACGCACTGTACATGGAATCCTAATATAATTTATCATCTTTCTTACTTTTTGAAGTCACGTTTCTTTGACTTCCGAGCTATACTATTCATAATACGGTGTATTTCAACGTACTAATGTATATTAGAATCAAGATTTGCTGCCTGTACGGTGCGTCGTGAAGTTTCAAAAAGCTGGGATAGATTTATGAGCCTTTCCGCTTCTGAAATTAAATAACTGAATTATGGAACACTATACAACAACTAATACTAATTATTGTACGAATGGTCTTTTGAAAGAAGAAGAAGAAGAAGAAGCACTTTCTAAGTGCTGTGGTTGTTCTCTATTATTTTCTGATGATTTTCTGTTTTTGCTTATGGGATTTTTTTGCCATCTCTTTCTCTCTAAATATATAGACCGGGGACCATTTAATCGTAATGCTCTTGTAAATTGTAAACCAATGAATAAGGAAGGTTGAAATTGTGTACAATGTAAATATCGACAAAGGAAAATCATACAACATACTCTGCAATGTTATCATATTAACAGTAGTGCCAGTCCATCATAAAGTTGTATTTTTTTCAAATGGCAGTACGTCAGATTATGCTTCAAATCTACTTGTTAAACGAAAACTTCTGATACCACATTTATTATCCAGTGTTACAGATTCTGCAGCATCACACATTTTGGAAAACTCTACAACTCTAACAACGAAAGACGGACGGGGCAATGCTCACCCGAAATACCTTAGTGTACCGGGTTCGATTGTCGGTGGGGGGACAGTCGAAAAAGTGTAAAAGTATTTTCAGACTAGCCATCCTCAGCGAAGTTTCCCTCGTTTTCCTCATTTACACCAGGCAAATGTTGGAGTAGTACCTAACACATAGGTCCCAGGCCGCTTCGTTTCCTTTCCTCGCATAGTGTGATCGCCGAGGAACGTCACCCTTCATACGTGACGGGCTAACATGGCCACTGATGCAGAAAGCCCAGAAATCTTAATTCCTAAATCCTAAAATTGAGAAATGCTTAGGTAAATGTAACGTTCAGTCTCGTAGATGATTTTCAATCGACGTAAAAATCATCATAGTGTGTTTACACACGTTTGACAAATTAAACTGTCCCCGAAATATGAGGAGCATCGGTAGAGGTTGCGTAATTTTGATTAGTTTGGCAAACTTCTCGAAAGTTTATCGTATTTCCAGATATTGAATTGCTATAAACGGATTATAATCTTTACGTCTATTAAAATCCTTCTATGTGATTGAATATATACTTATCTAAGCATTTTTAGAGTCAAATTCTTCTGAAAAAAAAAAAAAAATCAGATTTTCAAATCCTGGTACTTTGTTCCCATTTATTCGAAATATTTCGTATCTTTTTTTTTTAAAAGTTTAACGTCCCACAATTTTGCATTGAGGCTGAGGGATGCTGATAATGATGAGATGGATGATAATGGTAGAATGCTGAAAGTGGGAGAAAAGTAGAAAATTCATGCACACATTGTTTGTCCACCATGACTGGGACAAATTGGCGGGAACTGGGATCGAACCCTATTCATCAGAAGTGAGTGCTGTACCACTGAGCAACCGCAGCCCCACGTTGTATCATAATCATAGCATTGAACACACTAAAATGCTTTGAGTATGCATTTGCCTTGTCTATCGCATTTACATTATTACTCTCATATAAGCCACCAAAATTTGAATGTTTGTTAATGCTAGAGCGTCATTACTTTACAACCCAATAATAAATGTGATACTGTAAGTTTTCGTTTAACATTCAGAAATAAGTAGTAGTGTGACATAGTGCCATTTAAATGTGTTGTATTGATAACACTGTTTATCTGGTAGTATTGCGGAGTACAAGGACATATGAAGGTAAATAGTCTAGCCTCTATGTGCATATATATATATATATATATTTATTTGGAACTTCTTTTCAAACTCCAACAAATATACTTACAGGGCACTTTAGCGTCGTATAGCCTCAATATTGAGCGGCATGTTTCAGCAAACAAAACTAATATTAGAACAGAAATTAGTTCGTTTGTTCTTTGGGTCTTTATTTTACTGTTGCTTTTATTTCATTTCTTGGTGTAATTTCCTTCTTGATTCTTAGTACATAACAACGAAGGTGTTCAAAATATCTCATTCTACAAGTAAATTTTGAGAATGAATTACCATCTTGCACATTTGTCTTCTAATCAGCTAGTCATTTTAGGCGGAAAAGAACACTTTCTCAATAACGGACTATGGCTTGAAGATGTTTTGTGCTTTATTAAATTGTACTTTGTAAATTAGTAGTTCACTGTAAAATAAAGAGTATGATATGAATTATTTGTATTTAAAGAAGTCAATGATGATAGTATCTAGCAACTCTTAGGAAGTAATATTTATTCTTAGGAGCTCGTAGCGGAGGAAACCGTAGTGCAGTGGCTGATGGGAAACTTGATCTAAACGCAATGATAGCTGCCAGTATGAAAGAAGTGGAAGACGAAGATTTATCTGGAGATGATGATGATCCGTCATTATTGGTAAGTATTGTATTTCTTGATCATATATTACACTAACTGAAATACCTATTCTTTGCATGGGTCAGATAAAATAACTATGTCAACAAACTGGACAACGAAAGAAAAAATGTATCGGTCATTTTCTACTACTTTTATATATCCCGGTAAACGCCCCTTGAAACCCCTTGGTTCGAATTTTGAAAAAAAAAAAAAAAAAAAAAAAACGCCTCTGGACTCCAGCCGATGAGAGCTCTATTTGGAAGTCAGTGTCTGTGAGAGTATCACTATTCACCTCAGCGACCTCGAAAACTATGGATTTGACACTAATATCGGTCATTTTGAGTTATTTTTACATGTCTCGGTACCCTCCTTCCACCGCAGGTGACCCCAGTCCGCATGCAATGGTAGCTGAATTTGAAAGTAATCGCTAATGGAAATGTCATAATTGATCTCAGCGACCGCGAAAGCTATGGATTTGACACTAATATCGGTCGTTTTGGATTATTTTTACATGTCTCGGTATCCTTCCCCCCCCCCCCCCCCCCGTGACCCCCGACCTACAGCCGAATGGGGTGAATTTGGAAGTTAATGCGATCGGAGTTTTAGCATTGATCTCAGCGACCGCGAAAACTATGAATTCGACACTAATATCGGTCATTTTCTGCTACCGTTACATGTCCCGGTAAACACCCCCTCCCTTTCCCGGTTCGAATTAAAAAAAAAAAAAAAACGCATCGTTTTGGTCTGGGGCCTGGATCAAGGTATCCGTGACCAAAATTTGGTAACTCGGTTCAGTTGTCTGGTCCCGAACCCACACACCGACACACACACACACACAATTTTATTTATATTAGATTTTTTTTTTAATTATTTGAAACAGATGGTTTGAGTTTCTGTTTCGTTTGGCTGTTATAACTATATTCTTGTGAATTTCGTGGCAAACAATATTAAAATTCAGAAAAGACTTGCGTATTACAATTTCAACAAATATATAACTTCAGTAAGAATCAAATAAAAGACCTAAAAACTAATTACTATTTAATTCTCTTTGATACATACTTAATAAAAAAAAAATAATTCATCTTGCACTCGACACTATTACATTTTATCTAGGAATCCGTTCTTCTATATTTCGATCCATTCTAGTTCCATGTTCACGAACAGTCACTGCAGAAGCTAAAAGCCACTAGTTAAACATTATTTTGGTTGCTATGTCCTTTAATAAGATACAATAAAAGTAACTGTTTTAAACAATCACTATATATGATTAACACTGTATTTTGGAATTGTGTCTTTTTAATTTTAGAAATTGTTTTTCAAGTAACCACAACGAGATTTTGTATATAGAATGACAGACATAATAAAATGAACACAAAGTACGAAGTTTCTTGTAGTGAGAAGTGGTCCTGTTGAGTTATTTCGTTACATAATGGAACAAGCCACCCGATTATGGTTACCCTAATTTCTAAGATTAAATGGGCATAATTTCAACCTTACAGTGTTTTTCAAGCACTTGGGTTTATTTCACTTTATTACGGACATTGCAACAACAATAATGTTTAACTTGTCGTGGCAAAAGTTATATTCGACATTACGAAGTTGAAACTATTTCTACATTATTAACAAAGATGTAAATAATTTGTCCTGTGAATTATTTTTTTTTTCTTTCTTTTTCGGCTGTTGCTGTCGTTCACAACAAGAACGTGCGTTACTATATTTAATAATACAAAGTAATGGATACATTTTTAATACAAAGATCTTACAAACAAGGGTAGTGTTCACTCAGTTCCATTGTTAGATAAATTATTTTAAAACGTGCATTCGCCTGTTTCCTGTAGTCTTCCACTCTAGTAGAAGAAGGAAGGATTTGTAAAAAAGAAAAGTTGTTTCTTTATCTAGAGAAATTCTAAAAATATCCTTTGGAGCCTGAAGACAGGAAGTGGTCGAATATTACAAGTAAATCATATTGCAATTAAGTGAGTATTACTAGTTGTTTTGTAATTAAAACTTAGTTGACTACGGCATTTGAGAGCAGTGAAGACATCGGTACCCATAAGAATGTCCCTGGAAAGCAAAAAGTAAGGAGAGTCTGCAAAAGAAGATAAAATTTACATGTTAAGTCCAAAACTTTTCATGAAAAATTCCAACGAACTCACATTGTTAGTGTCTCCAGTACTTTGATAACTAAAACCGCGTTCTACCACTACATGCAAGCGGCATTAACAAACCTATGTATACATGTCTTGAAACAAGAAAGCATTTAGGTTTTGGATTTTCCTTTTAATTCCATGATCGTGGTAATTTTTTTCCACCTTAGTCCTGTGACACTTGGTGTGAGAAGACGAAATTTTGATGTGTTCTTGTTGAAAGGCAGGTATAGACAGGCTTTTTGGCAGGGTTGGCTGGTTTAAACCAGAAAGAAACTAAAAAACGAAAAACGCTTTAAATCGTGTGAACTTCATGCTGACGTTTCCAATTATCAAAAACCATCTGCGTTAGTTTTATCCCCTTTTCACCTTTTAATAAATGCGTCCCATGTTCAGTTCTCGGTCGAACCACAACTCTTCTTTCAAGTGTAAACCAAGTAGCGGTTCGGATGTCACTTTAAGCGAAAGTCTTCTCCTTTATAGTCTAGGTATTACATAAGGATGTTAAGCCTAAATATACGAAACGAAACCAAATTGTTATTTCTGCTTGCCTGAATGGCTGTTGTTTTATAAGGAAGCCAAGGTTGCTTAAATATACGGTATTGATAGATATTGGCAAAATTTATTGACTGCCTACGTAGCTTCCAACATTAGCTTGAATTGGACCTTCAGTTTTAATTTTATTGAATGCTATCTACGTACTAAATTTGTAATTTAATACCTCAGTTTTAGCGTACTGATTATGATTTAGCGTTGACCTTAAAATGATTTTCCCGATGGCTAAGACTGGAGTTACCCGATTTATATATAATTCTTTATAATGGTTTCACTTGTGCAACTGTTTATCTTTTTGTCCTGAAATTACTCTTGACAATTACATTAATAAGTATGTAAAGATCATACAACGTATTTTTATCAGGAGTGCTTCGTGAGTGAGTCGGCAGACTCATCTCATTTGTGGCCAATTAGTCCCGGTTTCGAGTCCAGATGGAGGACAAATTTCTCTCTGATGTAAGCCAAGAATTGGTTTGGATTCGCCTTAAGCTTATGTGACCCCTTCCAGCATAACCCCGTTGTTGCATAATAACACCAAGGCGAAATAAACTTATTTCTGTCCATATGTAATATAAATACACAGAGCAAATTATTTAAGGAAAAGAAAAAAATGATTAAAAAAACTGGTTTAAGTCAAAGAAACCTGGTTTAAACCAAAAAATGGGTTTTTGGGTTTTCAAAAAAAGAAAAACATGTTTTTTACCAATCCTGCTTTTTGTGTAGGACATTAAAAACACTACCTAGTTTTTTTTTAAATAATTAAAACATGTTTACTTCTTAAATGGTTGATAGACCTGCGCTGTTAGGGAGAACAACTAGCAAGTTCAAGATGTGTTAATCACAGTCGTTTAATGTGTGGTCATGTGGTACACACACGATAATTAAATACTTATCGTATTTTTCTAAGATTTTTGAAAAGGACAGAGCAATGGTGATACTTAAATTTTGACTTGAACGAACCTCTAAATGAAGAAATCGCATCGTAACAGGATGAGCGAACGAATTTGCCACGGAAAATGTAGTTTTCTACTGTAACAGGATAATCCAGTGCTATGAAAGAATACGTTTGAGAAGCACATGCACATTTTACTGGCAATGGTGATGGAGGCGGAGCCCTCAGTTGTTGATATCGCATCATAATCCTGAACAGTTCCTCCTAATAGTGCAAGTTACATTCTGTAAACCAATAAAGAGCTTATAATACACTAATAATTCAAAGTTCTTCCACATATGTATTATGAGTATGCAGCCTAATTTTCGAATATTAACTGTACACTATTACTATTATACTTTATTATTTTTTTTAAAGAAAGCTTATTAAACTCAAATTTTTATTGAAAGTGTCTCATGTCCGGGGATAAACCCCGTGTTTCATCTGTTTATCAGCGAATCTTTAGAACTCTTCTCATAGAACAGTGTAGTTAGTACTCTACTACTCTACATAATACAGTATAAGATGGCTTAAAGAGAAAGTACGTCGTAAATATTTGGCTACAGCTCCCTTGTGGCTATATGGTTAACGTATGGGCACGGGAGACCCGGTTTCAATTCGTGGTGGGAGTTCATGTGACTTGGCTCCCATTTTAAGCGATAGGTTCACGTCTCATGTAGCCTCGGTGCTGTGAAAGAGACTCTTAACTCAAATCTAGCCAACCATGAATATTTGCTAACAGTAGCTATAGGATGCATACTTAATACTGGTAAAAATATTTAGGAGACAAGGTAAGGTATCTTTATCCTCAATATTAAACATACATCATGAATGTTTATTGTTCCATGTGTATTGTTACCAAGAGTAAGTAGCTGTTCTATTCATTACAGCTACTCATGGTTCTTTTTATTCTTTACGATTGGGAACTGTGTACAAGTCGAATCTTAAGTAAATTGACTCTTTTCTATTTTAATGCAATAAGATAATATTGCTTCATTACTAACACAGAATGAATTGAAAACATTGGTTTCGGACACCGACACCGTATTGGATTCTGAAACTTCAGTGCCTCAGATGATGTCTACCGAAGCTGTTCCTAAAGTGTCTGCACCACCAGTTTCTGTCCTGTCTGTTTTAGAAGAGAGGATAAAAATGTATGAGACAGCAGAAGCCAACGCCAAAAGTGCCGGAGAAACTTCTCGTGCCAGAAGGTAACACATTTTTAATTTCTTTATATCTTATTTAAATTGTTTGTTTATTTTGTACCACGTTTCAACTGCCTTTACCCCCAGTTTCTTTACGCTCGTTTACAACCCCGGTTTCGTGGACTTCCATTCGTTCTCACAAGGTTTTTAGCTCGTGCAAAAGTACAAGATATTGTTTTGCTTGCGCTTCTTAGTTCAAATTCCTAACGTAACGATATTGTCTTGCTGTTCTTTGGCGACGATTATATTCCATTCTTATGGTAATTAAATTGTCCTTGTAGAGTAATACTTCTATCGTATAATTCCTCGATCTTTTTTACCCTTGCAGCTAGGCATTTAGTCTTGTACTAAAATATTTTTCTCATTATTATTATTATTATTATTATTATTATTATTATTATTATTATTATTATTATTATTATTGTTATTGTTATTATTATAGCCTTATCTTATTGTGAGTATCAGTTCCTTGTACCCCCAACGTTTTCGTGGACTTAGGACATTTCACTTCCTACTTAGAACATTTACCTACTCCGATTATTCCTCCTGTTGATTCTCTCTAAATCATTCTAAAACACCTGCAATTGAATGTAAGTTCTATCCGTCTGACTCCTTTAGTTAGCTTATTTTTACTGTTTATTTTCATTCTTTTGATTTCTTTCTTCAAGTTTAGTAGTTCCCAGGCCTTCAAAAAGATCTAACTGGTAATCCAGCAGGGGTTTTGCTTATGACCGGGAAGACTGATTCGCTTTCCTCTCTGTATTACGGTGGTGTAGCAGTCCTTGTTACTAATCTGTTTAAATTATCCTTCCATTTTGTGATAAATTGGGATTGTTAAGGTGATGTGTTCCTCTTTCCTTTTTTTCTTTCAGCTATTAAAGACAGTCGACACAGCCCCCAGATGATGTACCATTGAGGAGAAATTAAAAGAAAAAGTAAACAGGAGAGCAAGCGACTTGACATTAACTGTAAATTTCTTTCAGAAACGAACACTTACATAAATATCATTTGACATAGTTATACAACAGAAAGACACTATTTTTCTTTCATAGATAAGAAATGTCCGAAATTGATTCAGTATAAATCTTGCAGATTTGGCAGAGGTTTAAAAACATTGAAAGATCTTCAGAAACAAGCTAAAGCTGGCAGACCTATCAGTGAGGAAGATATTCCACCTCCTGTATCGACTTCAGCTCAAAAGAAGTCTCCAGCCGTAACTCCAGTATCACCTGCAGTGTCACCTCCTCCAGTATCACCAGTAGTGTCGCCTTCTCCAGTATCACCAGTAGTGTCGCCTTCTCCAGCTGTCACACCGGACACTGATCGAACACCAGGTATATGAAAGAATAAACATCATTTGCTTTTTTGAGTGTAAGTAGTCCAGTATAGACGGCATAAGTTCTGTCGCAAAGAAATCTGCTATCAACTATAGATAATATGCTATAATATTAAGGCTTATAATAAAGGCAAAGGAGAGTAAAGAAAGTAAAAATGTATGTGTGAAGGATTATCCAAATCATTGTGAGTATTAGAAAACTCGGTAAAAGAAAGTTGCGTTGGATGTTAGTTACGAGCCATTCCGTGTGAAATCAACCAAATTTTCAGGAAAAAAAATCTCGTCGTCTCAGATTTGGATGAAACTTGGTGTACATGTAGGCTCCTATGAGAGATGATCGTGCACCAAATTTTAGCCCTGTATCCCCTGTAGCCTTGTACAGGGTGGTAAAAAAAATGGACAAATTTGATGATTTTTGTAGAACCTTGTTAGATTCAATTGGTCATATCTCCCGTAAATATTGAGCTAGAGAGAAAAATAATATAGCATTTTGAAGAGGAAAGAATAGGCTACATGGTGTGTCAGGTACATTTATTTGAAAATCAAATATTTTCCGGGAAATCCCGGAAAGATTTTGGATCAGTGATATCTCAGAAAGTGTCCATTTGATTTCCTTGAAATTGGATACCAAGGTAGTCCTATATGTCCGGCATAAGTATGGCGAATGTCAACTTGGGCCAAAAATGGGAATGAGTGTACAATGATTTTCGTGTGACCATTTCGGGAGAGACACCTGGGGTGCCAATGTGGCAACTTGCCAATTGTCAGTACTGGTGAAGTAAGATGTAACTAACCTAACAGTAATGTTTTTCTGGTGCAATCTACAATTCAGTAATCCTTTGGTAATCTTTTGGAATATTCCATTATCAATCGTAGTACATTGCACTGACCTAAATATGTGAACATTCTAGAAGGTTCTAGAACCATCTGAAACATGCTAGAAAGTTCTGGAATCAATTGTACAACTGGGCCACGAATGACAGTAAGGATTCTAGAATGGTGTGTTTGTACTGCACAGAGGGCGAACATGAAGAGAAAGCCATCTTTCTAAAGGACAGACTTGATGGAACTCGACAGATATGTGAACATTCTAGAAGGTTCTAGAACCATCTGAAACATGCTAGAAAGTTCTGGAATCAATTGTACAACTGGGCCACGAATGACAGTAAGGATTCTAGAATGGTGTGTGTGTACTGCACAGAGGGCGAACATGAAGAGAAAGCCATCTTTCTAAAGGACAGACTTGATGGAACTCGACAGATTCCTGGAGCCCGTAAATTTCTCCCTGTGGTTCCTGTGTCTCAAAGAAAGGTCTCAATGAGGCAATATTCTTCTAAACCAGACTTTAAGGAAGAGTTAGTAATTGCAGAAGATGGTTCATAAGCTGGCATTACCACTGATAGAATCCGGGGCTTTGTTATTTGCATCTATGGTTGCTTCTGGTCGCTTGCTTGTGATCTGCAAGTTGACGCTACACATGAAACAGCAAAGTTGTATTTTCTGAGACCCCATGGACCAGCACCTTCCTTTGTATATCCAGATTTACCAGATGTGCTCTCACTGCCTTCTTGCGACATCAGGTCTCTTGTTGATCCCTTAACTGAACTGACCGTACATACACGCTCGGCAACAAAGAGATGGAAGAAACCAGTCGACTACTTCAACACAGGCACCATTGACAATTGATCACTTCCAGCAGCTCAGTAATAGCTAAATATTCTTACACCTTAACTTCACCAGTATTGACAAATTGGCAAGTTGCCACATTGGCATTCCAGGTGTCTCTCCCGACATGATCACACGAAAATCATTGTAGACTCATTCCCATTCTTGGCCCAAGTTGACATTTGGCATATTTATGCCGGACATATGGAGCTACCTTGGTACCCAATTTCAAGGAAATCAAATGGGCACTTTCTGAGATATCATTGATCCAAAATTTTCCCGGGCTTCCCGGAAAATATTTGATTTTCAAATAAATGTTCCTGACACATCTTGTAGCCTATTCTTTCCTCTTCAAAATGCTATACTATTTTTCTCTCTAGCTTAATATTTACGGGAGATATGACCAATTGAATCTAACAAGATTCTACAAAAATAATCAAATTTGTCAATTTTTTTTACCACCCTGTATAGGGCTACAGGGGGTACAGGGCTAAAATTTAGGGCACGATCATCTTTCATAGGGGTCTACATGTACATCAAGTTTCATCGAAATCTCACACCATGAGGTTTTGGACTTGGTTGAATTCACATAGATAGTGTTCCTTTATACTTCCTTATCAAGAAGCCAAGATCTTCTTTCCAGCTTACTCCAGTTCTGAGAAAGTCAAGGATGATGTTTAAAATACAGTATTATTATGATTTTGATTTATATAATACCAGTAATAAACAAGTATGTGAAATACTGATTTCTAAGCGACATTTTCGAACTCCTCGAAATAAGTCACCTGAATGTTGGACAAGACGAAATTAACAGAAATGTAATTTCCAGTTCGAATAAACTAACAGTAAAGTTAATTTTCCTTATTTTGAAATTAACATACATTTAAAGATTAGTTGCTTTATTTCTGGCTTTGGCAGTTAAGCGTATATATATGCTCCATTGTTGCCAATTTATGGGGCTATAACCGCACACACATTGTATGGATAAGAAAGTATGGATAGAACAGACTTCAGTAGTGAAAGGAGGTAATCTTGAATATCAACAACGCCTGGTTTCCTGACATTGGAGCTGGTGGATGTGGCATTATCAGTCCACGCTTCATTGCACGCGTAGCTATCAGTAAAGGATATTTTACCTTGCCAGATTTTTACTTCTTTTTCCAATATGTTGCACTTCTGTTTCTCTTTAAAATCGTAATTTCCGAAAATGTTGGAGTACGTGTCCGCTTGTTCTTAACTAGAAAGTCATATATTAAGTTTCACTTTCCTAACATTGAGAGGCCTGTGGGCCAGTGAGATGCTTCACTATTGGCATACATTAAAATCCCCTCCTTCCTTACAAGCAGAGTGTTCCATTCGATGCGCCCTCTGGCATTTTCTTATCTTAGTTTTTGGTTCGTCCTTTTGTGTCGGAACCGTTTGTGATTTGTAACCATTGGACGTTTTATCTGGAACGCGATTTATATATATATATATATATATAACCAATGTACTGATTTCCTCATATATGCATACGCTGAACATCTCTCCCCGATGATTTAGTGGTTAGTGTGTGTCTTTGGTGCACGTTGTCCAGGGTTCGATCGTGGTGAAGCCAGATTCCACCTTAAACTACAGTCCCATGTTACATTTAGCCTTGGTGCTGAAAGGAACGCTAAACTTCAATAAACGAACCAGCGCTGAGCAGAGCACCAGGGAAGCACGGAATCCACCCCACCCCCCCACACACACAAAAAAAAAAAAAGAAAGAAACCTTGAAGCAGTACCAGTGAATAGAAAATTGTTTTAAATTTTAACAGTGATGTTATATTCACATATAAATAACATTTTCTGCCGCAAAGAAGCTAAAGAGAATTCGAATAAAAACGATTAAGCCCACATGGGCTTAGATTTTTTAATTTTCTTTAAAACTCTAAATTTCCTTAAAAGTCGAATTCTGTGTATATTTTAGTTTATGGAAAAAATCTTTTTCATTGTAAATTTACATTTTTCTATGATATTTACCTATTATTGTCTAATTAATAATTTACTCTTTTTGTACAGGGGGTAAGGTAATGTACCACAGACTGAAGAAGATAATAGTTGATACGAAATTACGCAAAAACATTTGATGAACATGGGTCGAAAGAGGCATCGTTTTCACGCGATAGGCGTTGTCAGTTCGCTGTCAGTTCAAAACATTACACAGAAAGTCACACTTGACAAATGGAATGACGTACAGATGGGAGCAGAGCGGTCACCGCGCAACGGGGATACCTACAGATAGGATTGTTATACTATTACTTACGCTTGTTCAGCTCATGTGTTAAACTTACCTGCTTATCATATGCAGGCATCGTCTCCTAATATAGAGAAACATATAATTAGTATTGTAAAATACTTCAAGTACAATCTCTTTGCGAGTGCGGTATATAGAGATGCTGTGGAACCTAAGCTTACTCTTCTGACAGAGGTACAGTGGAATAATTTTGTACATTGTTTGAAAAAGTATATTAATATTTGACCAACAATTATGAAAGTGTGGGAAGAAAACTAACTAATAATTGATTCAGCTGTGCAGAAGGTCTCCAATCTACTGAAGATATATTATGATAGATAAACGAAAAGCTGATAATATATTTTGTCGTTTAAACCTCACGTCTTGAACCTGAATTGCAGGAGAATCCCTGTACTATAGAAGACAGTAAGAATATGGAAAAATCTTGAACTTCAATAGGAGATAAAAGACAAGCGTGTACTTCTCAAATTCAGATATCGTAACAATATAACTCATTTTCAAGCTCATTTCTTAACACACTTGTTAGATCTATATGAAAAACAGGAATTGATTTAACAGATAAGGATAAAGAAGATGCTTAAAAATTTGCAAGAACGTGATATTCCTAATCGTTTCTTCCTTTGATTTTGAAGTTTGAAGGTAAAAGCAAACTATTTAACGACCATATTTTGATTCCATAGTCACGACACAGATGACAGTTTAGTCCATCATCACTAAGAAACTGCTTGGGAACCGGAAAGGTAGCTAAGCTGGTATTTTTGTTTAAAGTTTTAATCAACAAGGATGAAGTTGACAACTAGTTCCATGCATGGCATATGCATACGATTGATTTATTTCGTTTTTTTTAAAGCAGGTTCACGTCGTTTACATGTAGTAGTGAAAAGGAACAGAGTAAAGTATAACAATTATAGTTTCTAGTTTCCATTAGTATCAGTGACTATCAGTACGCTTTGATGTATTATAATAACGCATTTATTATGCTACTCCCAAGATAGTTACAAATGATCGTTATTAGACAGAATTTAGCTTCAAATATGTTGATTCCTAAATTTATTACAGAAAGTGAACTATACATTGTATTCTTAATATTGTATGACATAGCGCGGTTTGAGAAGAAAATAAATAAATAAACAAAATTTAAGAATCCATGTAGAAATGGAAATCTGTGTTGTGTTATTCTTTTACAAAATCTACTTATTTGTTTAGTATTCTGTGCATATAACGTATTCTCTGTCCTTAAAATTACGAACGCTAATTAGCAGATTGATTCAGTTTTCAATTTAAAATAGAAGAGACTTAGTAAAAGTCATAAAGAGGACAAAAATAAAACTACAATACTATATCTGTGTCGACTAGTTCTTTATGTGGAAGAACTGTGTTTAGTGTTCTAATATAAATACTACACCTCAAAATAAACAACCAAAAATGCTGATTTAAACCAGAAAACCCGGTTTAAACCAAATAAAATTGTTTTTGGTTTTCATAAAAACCATTTTTTCACAACCCTGTCTATAACAAATGGAGGATCTATATGTGTATTCCCTATCTTTGGAAATCCCTGTATCGTTGCGACTGCTCCGCTCCATCTGTACATCTTTCCTTTGTGGGTAATCTTTTGAACTAACGCCAATATTTTTCCGCGTTAGATATTCGACATTATATCATCGTCTTCGCCACTTTATCAACGCCTCTCACGCGAAAACATGCCGCTTTCGACCTACATTCATTAGACAATTTTGCTTAATTTCATGTTATAACCTCTTCGAGTTTGCCGATACAGTGTCTTACCACCGTGTATATGTAGTATATCCTTTTTTTTTTTTTTTATCTTTGTGTATTTAAAGACAACGAAAGGTTCTTGCGTATATGGGAGTAACTGCTTAAAGAAAGCTGCAGAGCCCGAACTTTGTATTGTAAAACAAGTTCTCAATAAGCAAATAAGCAGTTTAGTTATTGGAAATTTGATTCCAGACGACTTTAACAAATGGTTCGTTTTTTTATAGTTAATCATTGTTTGAGACAAACTTTACAAGCAATATTTGCATCCTCATGGGTTAACATACATACCTTTAATTCAGGAAGCTCGAGGTCGTTGCCTAGTAGGAATATGTTTGATTTCTATCACACGTTAAATTGTATATACATGTCTCCAATGGATCTCGGTTATGAAAAACTGAAAGTTAGCAAATGATAATAATACCGCTGTGTGCAATAAAAAACTAGAAATCAGGGAAAAATAGTTATGCGTGTGAAGAATTGAGTTATTTAAAATTATAGATTGAATATCTTAGTTGAATGCATACTCCTACATTCAATACTGCTAGTTGCTCAATATTTGTATTATTGTGGTAGGAGTTGAGTAACCTTTTAGGAACACTTAAAGCTATGGTGTACTTGAATATATATATATATATATATATATAATGCATTAATCATCTGAAAGCATTGATTACAGAACCGTGATTTAATCAGTTATACCATATTACAAGTCGTGAGCTACTGGAGCATCAAATGGATGGATATATTTAAGCAGGTTGTTGCAGTTTTGAGCATAGTTAAACATAAGTTCTGATACGTAACCTGACTTTTTCATCATCCTGAGTATATACAATTGTCTTGAGAAAGTAACATGAAAATACGAAGCATATTGTAAATAAAAGCATGGAATTTGCACTACTACTTCTATGCACCTTTGCGACCTATTAACTTTTTTCTTTGTTTAGTTTCCACTATTCCAGGTAGCGAAATACGTCCAGTTGTACCAGCAAGGCGTGCGCCTCCCGTTCCTTCAAGAATTGGTGTCCCCTTACCTGGATTAGTGCCAGTTGAAGAGAAACAAGGAACAGTGAAACCCGAGACAACGCCAGAACCAGTAGTTCAAGCAGACAGTTCATCAGCTAGTTCAGATCTTGTAGCTTTTCTAAGTAAGCGACGTGATCAATATAGACATGCTGCATTAACAGCTAAGAAGAATGGTGATGTTAATACAGCCATGAAGTATATAAAAATTTCTAAGGTAATACGTGTGTACGTTTCGTTCACGTATTTATTATTTATTAACCTAAATGAAAATTCCCTTGCCGTACAGCCTACGAAGAACTGACTGCGTTCAATCGGCTGTCAGTGCCATTATTTTGGGTTATTTAAATTGAAGTTTACTACCTCCTTTTGTTTCGAAGTGCAGAATAAAGACCGACAATGCTGTGCATTCTCTGTGTTCAAACTAAACCCACGGAACCACGCGAACTAAAGTCTAATCTGCGGTTATATAGGCTATTAAATTTATATAATGATCTTTTAAACAATTTAACTTTTTGATAATGATGTCAGTATATATCAACGGGCCATGATGACTAAGTAGTAGAGCGTTCGCCTCTGGTGCATGGGATCCCTTGTTCGATCCCACCTCGCTGCAAGTGGGGTTTTATGGTAGGCAAATACCGTATGCGTTGGTTTTCTTGGTATCCTGTGTCCTCCCACTTTTTCATTTCACCATTTCATCCATTCTCATTACCACTCCTTTTCCTTTAGCCTACATGGCATAACCATAGGATATAAAACTGAAAGATTTAATTTCATTTCCATGTCAGTAAATACCATTTAAAAAGTCAGGAAAAAAGAAAATTCGCTGAGAAATTGTTGCTTAGAGTCTACCTATACTTCAAATTTCTAAAGTAGTATTCACTTGGAAGCATATTATTACCGTAAAGCTAATTTATATTCTATTTGTAATACGTGGGGGAGCCACGGTGGCTCAGTGTAGAGCGCTTACCTGTATTGCGTTGGGTTCCTGGTTCGATCCCCGACCAAGTAAGTTTGTGGTGGACAACATCGTGTCCGTGCGTTTACTCGGATACTCCCGTTTCCTTCCACTATCTCATTCCACCAATTCGTCCATCGTCATTCACTAGCTTTAATCATCGTCTCCCTTAGCCTTAAAGGTATAAACATGGGACATTAAACTGCATTTTTTTTTTACCCGGATCACAAAAAAAAAAAAAAAAAAAAATGTTACTGGAAACTTACTGTTGAGTCTAAGGTTTCGGCCCTCTATAGGCCAAAATCATACTTAATTAAAAGCTCTTAATTCATTACTTGTCCTAACAATAAGCAGGAAAGTATGGTCATGTTCAGTACCATCATCATCCATTTTCATCAATTAAATTGAAATAATACTATTTTAATTCCAATTAAAACATCAATATATTACTAGCAGTATACACAAATATTAATGCTCTTTTCTAAACATGGTTGCAACATGGTTTTGTCCTATTTTGGAATAAATAAATTGAAACCATTTAATTTTTAAGCTGCTTTAAAATATCATAATAGTTTTTAAATTTGCAAATTGCCTGCACGCTAGCGACATCTATTGGCATCAAGCAGGCAGTAATGCATGTAGTGACAGCTATTAGCTTAACTGTGTGTATTAGGAGTTAGTGCTACACACTTTTTTTTTAATTATAAATAGGATATTCGATTTTTCCGCAGTTAGTGATAAGAGACTATATAGGAGAAAGATACAAGTCTATCGTAGAGATTATACAAATATTATGAGGAACATTCAAATGAAACCTGGTCAGTGCGTCTAACTTTGCCTTACATCTAAGGTGGCACCACGTAATTGCGGGTATGGTGGCGCCATCGATTGGTAGAGAGACTGACGCGTGCGCACCGTTTGACGTTGCATAGAGCCAGTGTGGTTTCACGCCGAAGAGAAGGTGATCACACAAGTTATCGTCCACTACCGAACATGCAGGCGAGTAAGCATGAACAACGAGGAGTGATTCGATTTTTGGCGGTGGAGGGAGTTGGAGGCCGTAAAATGTATTGAAGGATGAAGGCTGTGTACGGTGAGTACAGTCTGAGTCGTGCAAGTGTTGTTGAATGGTGCAAAAGATTCCTTGAGGGGCGCGAGTCACTGGAAGACGATGCTCGTCCTGGACAGACTCATCATGTCATCACACCGGAAATTATTGCAGAAGTGAATGCTTTAGTCTTGGACAACCGCAGAATCACCGTGGACGAGATTCATCGGTTATAGAGTATTAGCGTGGGCACCGCCCACACCATAATGCATCAACACTTGAACTTTCGAAAAATTTGTGCGCTGTGGGTTTCCCACCAACTGACCGCCGAACAGCGCAATACTCGAATGGCGCTGTCTTTGAGTCATCTGCAACGTTATAATGAAGAGGAATACGGCTTTCTGTCGCGTATTGTCACAGGGGACGAAACATGGTGTCACCATTTTGAACCGGAAAGCAAGCGTCAGAGCAAGTAGTAGAAACATGCGACTTCACCACTTCCAAAGAAATCAAAGGCCGTGCACACCAGTTCTGGTAAGGTCATGATGTTCTTTTTTGACCTTAAGGGCCCAATGCTTGTCGAGTTCTTGGAACGGGATACCACCATCAATGCCCAGCGTTATCAAGCCACTTTACAGAACCTTAGACGACCCATCAAATCGAAACGCCCAGACATGTTGTCTAATGGCGTTATCCTCCTGCATAACTCCCGCCCACACACGGCCATTGCGGTAAAGACGACATTGCAGCAATTTCGGTGGGAAACGCTGGAACATCCACCGTACAGTCCCGACCTTTCACCGTGTGATTTTCATGTGTTTGGACCTCTAAAACAAGCTATTCGCGGACATCGATTCGCAACGGACGACGAAGTGTGTGACTGGGTCCAGGCCTGGATCCAACGGCAGCCTACTAGCCTCTACAAGGATGGAATCGACCGGCTAGTGTCGCAATGGGATAAATGTGCCAACAGTTTTGGCGACTATTTTTGAGTATGTGTACTGTGTATCACTACATTTTTGAGTTAATACAGTCGTTACCGTTACTTTACAATAGTGACCGGGTTTCATTTGAATGCCCCTTATATGATGAAATACGTTAAATAAGAAATGAATACTATGTCTATTAAAGGAGCAGTTCGAATTAGAAATGCATTTTCTACAATTTATTTCCATTTGTAGAGTTAAAAATTGTAAAAGGAATGGTATTTGTTTGATCGCGATACGTTCAGTCGTTAGCGAGTAACAGAGGAAGAAAGATTTTGTGATGACGTCATAGGTGGGCAAGGAGCGAGAGCAGGCTTACATACTACACAGTGCCAAGCATTTCGTTTGTGAGAGGTGCGGTGGCACGTTCTAAGTGCGGTTTCCTTTTCCAAAACTGATTGCCAAGACTTATAAATATCATCTGCGTGTAGAAAATGATATCTGATGGTGGGGCGTACAAACGTTTTTATAATATTATAAAACGTATCCTATAAAGCATGAGTTCAGCGTTTCAAAAACAAACAAACAAACAAACAAACAAAAAAAAATCGAAACCAATATGTAAATAGATGGCAGACGAGATTGCTGCAACACCTAAGTACCTTTTCTTTAATCATTCTTCCGATTCCCAAACATAAGTATGTTCATTTTCACGTTTTGTTGCAATTTTTAACGCTGACCCTATGATTTTGTGCTTCAAGGTATGTACAGGAGCGTAACATATGAGGCAAAAATGAAATAACATCTGTAAAGTTTGCCAGAATACGAAAAACACTTCACCGGTTAAATTTCTTTTATTCTCATAGCTGTCCGCGGAACAACTCTCATCATCCGTTTCATCATCATTGTCACATGATAGAGAAGTTAAACGATGGATCAATGTCTTGAGGAACAGTCGTCGTCACTGATTCCTTCTACAAGCCGGTATATTTCACTCCCTAATTCACCTTGTATAGCTTATTTCTAAAGCAGTATCTTCAGAATCATGAGTAACATCGTCTCTATTAACCTCTAATGCCTCGTCTTGACTACAACCATCAATTGCGTCTTGTACGATATTTGTACGTTGGTAATTGGACATAGATCGGTGCTTGTTCAATGGCTCGGATTTTAAACATTTCAATAATATACTTGGAACAGCATTCTTTCTCAGTTTGCGTGTAAATAATTCTCCTGGCATTAGCCAGAAGTGGATCTAGATGGTAAAACCTCAGGGGGGGGGGGGAGTCAGGACCCAGACTATGATATGTATATCATGTTTACTAAAAACTTTCAAAAATATTTAAATAATAGCTTAAATCAATTTTGTCATTCAAAAACTTGGGGGCCTAGACCCCCGGCCCCAGCCTAGATCCGCCACTGGCATTAACTTTTCTTTCAGTAAACTTGACTTCTCGAAGGCAGGCTCTTCAAGATGTTTGGAACACGAATGATTTTATTTGGTACATTTTTCCCCATTGATTTTCTTGGGCCATAATTTATATCGATCTGGTGATTTCTCACGACTTAGAAACGTAAGAAAAGATACTTTACGTCCTCAGCTTCAATTGCACAAGAATTACAACCGAAAACACAGCAGGTGTTAGGCATTTCTACTTTACTTCACAGACACAGCACGCGCTGTACTAACACGTGTTTTCTACTTCACACTAGTGTTTCTTTCAGAAAAAAAATCCGGGGGGGGGGGGGGAGGGAGGAAGGGACACTTAGTATTCGGAGAGGCACATTATTTTTACACAGTACTATTATATTTATTACATTATAGACGTATTATTTTGGTCTCCTCCGGAGGAATCTCTCAGAACTCCGGGAGACAGTGCCATCCTAAAAACATGTCTGGAAGAAACACTGTTTCGCACAACAAACGTAATTACTGCTCTCTCTCTCTACTCTTTTTTATACTAATGCTGTAGGAAAAACAACTAACAAAAACGTCCCTCAAGAATTCAACACAGAGCAAGACTTCTAACAAATCCAAAACACAATCTATTAAATCCAATGCACTATTAAAGGTTTATCAGCTGCGTACAAGGGAGTGGTTGCTGACTCACATTGAGTTTCTCGCGTATCCCACCCATGACGTCACCATTTACGATTCATCAAAACAAATGCCTGTAGAAGCTGAACGAGACGACCTATCAATATATAAAAAAATACGGGTCTCTCAGTTTTTGTTTCTCTTTCTATTGCACCAAACTTGTTTTTAACTGGAACTGCTCCTTTAAGAAATGAATAAGCGTGTAGTGTATCAGTGATGTGGTATGTGGTACTGGATTTTTAAGTCAACCGATGACGTTAATAACTGCATTTTCATATTTTCTTACAGCAATTTGAACCTGTTATTGCTGCTGCGAAAGATGGCCAACCAACAGATCTTTCACAAATGCCTCCACCTCCGCCAGGTTACAATGATGCGGGCATGCCAACTCTTAGCTCCACAGCAATGGGGCAGGTACCGCAGAAGGAAGAGGAATCAAGAGCTCAAGGCAGTGCGCAACCACAGCCAGAAGAGACTCCGATGGATGTATCAGAAGGTAATGTATATCATTCGCAATTCGTAATGTTTATAGTGTAGCATTTTTATTTTTACAAAGATCAATAACTTAATCTTATAAATAAATAGACTGAATTAAATGTCTTTAAATGTAAGGTTTGCGTATATGCTTATTATCTGGATTTTTGCGTGATTTATGACTAGATCGATATTTCAACCACTTCCTGTACTGTGGCCTTCCTCAGCATAGAATCGTCAACTTACAGGTCAGTGCGGGACTCCTACATTTTTAATAATTTCCTCTTTCTTTCCTTCTGTCTGTGGAGAAGCACTAGTCATAAAGCACGCCAAAATCTGAGTAACAAGTTCTGTTATTCTTCACATAGTACAGTTTACTTGAAATGAAATTTGCTTATATGCTTATAACTAAAGCGGACAAGGCAAATGCAAATGAATAGTAGTGAAAGAGTTAGTGGTATGAGAAAGTGTTGGATCAGAAGAACCCACGAGCGTGTCGTCCACCGCAACCTACATGATCTGGGATGGAACAAGGAACTGTTGAACCACAGTTTTATCATTAGGCCTTATGCCTCTTCATTAATTAGTTAATTTTCATATTAAAACTATTTTAAAAGTCATGTATAAATATGCATGGCTTTTATAAATGATGTTCCTAGTTTCAAAGTTTAATAGCTGACGTTTATTTATTTATTTATTTATTTATTTATTTATTTATTCATAACATGCAACTTATGTTTAAATGAAAGAAAAACTCAAAAAGTTCTTTTTCTTTTTATTTAAGTACATACTGTTATATTCCACGTCAAAGATGCTCAATATGAGTGCTTTTAGTAGTTCGGCACAAATCAATCCGATAGTCTAATTTTTGCCACACTCTTTCCAATAACTCAGAAGTCAATAAATGCAGCTAGTTCTTGTACACGTACTCAAAATTCAAGTAAATTTGTTAGGTAGGATTAGCTGATACACTTGGTTTCTAACATAACAAACCCACATGGAGTGATATTTGGCAACCGGGGGGAGGGGGGCAAGGATGAAGAACCTGATCCTCACGACTATCTTGTCTTATCCATTGATTTGGAAACCTATTGTGAAGTTCCCTCCTGACATCCAGTGCCAGTGTTAATAAAATTTTCCATGCCGTCTTCCAGCTGTCAGAAAAGCCATATCTGGAACACACCAAAGTGGGCAAGTCCATTTACATAATCCTCCTCGAAAAGCATAGGGTCATATACTTCTTTTACAGGTGACTGCACGAAACACGTTTACCTTGGGGGAATCATTGGTACAATCTTCATAACCATAATGATTTTCCAAAGCCCGATCCTCACATTTTATTCGTTTACTTTCCCCGGAAGGTGGAAGGTAGCCTCATCACTAGACACAACTGACTTAATGAAACCATATCTTTGCATAAGGTTTTTGCATCGTACGGCATCCATAAGGTTTTGCATCGCAACAAAGAACCAAGATCTCTTATCCTTGTCAGTAAGTTAAAGTGCCTGCAACAATTTCAATCGCCATGAGTGGAATTTCAAACTTTTTTGAAGAATCTTCTACACCGTTGTCTGCTCAAGTTCAATTGTTTGGTTGCACGAATCGTTGATTTTTGTAGACGTCGGACGAAAGTTGCACGCACAGGATCAATTGTTTCCTCTCAACTCCTGGCCGGCCCGTTGATATACTCGTGCAGATACAGTTACTTTCATTTAAATTGTCTGTACTACTTCCGAATTGACTACCCTATTAGTGGATTTAACGTGAGCGTCCTGAAATTTCGTTGAACATTAACTACACTCTATTTTACTTAAAATTCGAGAAGATAGAATGCTTTCCTGTCTTCATTTTCTGTCATCTAGATTTACTGTCGCCTTAGCGGTGGAATCGGTAACTAAAAACATCAGCTTTGTTAGCCTCTCAAACATTTTGAGCTTTTCGTTCATTTATCATAAATTACATGCCATTTTGAAAAATAAATGTGAATTATTAAATTGAGAAACCGGGAAGGTCATTTACAGTAGTTCTGTATTTGACTACCGTTTTGTGTGTATACTTTATGATGTTGTATATCCTAATAATTAGCCTTTGGTGCACGTGTTTCCTGATTTGATTCCCGGTCGGAGCACATTATTTTCGGTTTTATCCCAGCATCACGAGTTGAAACAAAGGGTAGTGAGTGAACTTGCGTCTAGAAAATCATAAACAACATCAGGAGCCGATGGCACGTTAATCACACATTACTAAAAGAATGGAATAAAACGTCAGGATTTTTTTTCTTCAATATATTTCATTACAGAATAATCTTGAGATATGTCTTTCTGACACATTTTTCCATTCATTACACCAGAAATATTACATTAAGAAACGACCATAGGTGAATCTTTAATCTCAGAAAGAATAATTTAGTATGCAAATGATTATTTTTTATAAAATCCTAATTACAAGATATATATAAAGCTATATGTTTGCTTGTCTCTTATACAGTCCATACCACTGCCTGATATACGTGTAGGTAACTAGGAAAGAGACCGTACGCTATTTAGAATTTTTAAAATGCATATCCTAAGGGGGTAGGGTTTTCAAACTTTTTTTCCAATAATAGAGTATCTCAGGAACCCCTCAAGTTAGGAAAATTAAACTCGGTATATAAATTCATCATTAAAATTAATTGGACACATGCTCCAATGTTTTCAATAATCCCACTGTTCTAAGTGGAAAGGGAGGGAGAACAATTTCTATAATATTTTAATTTCCCATTTTGTATTCATAATGAACAAACTCCATAGCTCTGGATAAGTAGCTTAACAAATAAAACACAGTTCTGACCAGAGCAGAATGAAATATATTAAAAACTATACTTACAATGTGTTACAGTTTCAAGGACCTAAGGTCTGATGAGGAGGACGTTAGGTCCTTGAAACTGTAACACATTGTAAGTATAGTTTTTAATATATTTCATTCTGCTCTGGTCAGAACTGTGTTTTATTTGTATTCATAAGATGGCAAAAATAAGGAAACGATTGAAGCCTTTAAAATAAATTTTTGAAATAGGAAGTACTTGAGTAGACTTGTTTTTGTATCATTACACTTTGATTGAAATACTTAATGGGGAAAGTATTTAAAATTTTTCACGATTAACGGCTGTAAAGTTTGAATGTTTTGAAAATGTATTTCACACTTGAGTGGATTTTAATTTAATTTAATTTAATTTAATTTAATTTAATTTAATTTAAATACGGATCCTAAGGGAGTTCATACGAGGTGGTATTTAAAAAGTTTCGAAATTAGTTGTGTAACATGCTTACCAGATGAGTAAAAATAGATAAATAAAGTACTTTCTTGTAAACGGAACTAGTCTCGAAACTTTTTGATACCACCACGTATATGTATCAGACATTTTCCGTAACCTACTCGTCTCGTGCGAAAGCCATGCCTTTTAACTAATTTAATGTAAAATAAAAATAAAAGTAGGTATACCGAAAGAACAAATCAGTTGTTACTCTTATTTGATCGGAATCATGTACTCTCATGTCCAAAATAATTGTCGCATATCCGTAACTGTCTTCTTGTAAGAACATAATTTCATAATGATTTTGCAGGGTACTTTTAATACTGATACTAAGTTTATATTTGTGTAAATTTCGTAGGAAAAGAATTATGAATACGAAAATTAGAATGAGTAAAACAAAATGTTGCTAAATGGACAAGAAAGTTTTATTTTCGTTTTATTGTTGTTATTTACTTCTTTTTTGACATGGAATTTGCCACATACATGTCTTTGCCGATTATATACATACTAACGTTATAATAAATACCAGGTGAATTCGTTATCAAATTATATTCCTACAACATTTATAAAAATGCGACAATGATTTTGGACATGAGTGTACCTAGTATAACAATTATACTGAAGGAAAAATCAGTGATCTCCCCTTTTCTGAACTCTTGTATATAAAGATTACCATTCTATTTTAAAAATTGGTAAGTAATGCAATGGGATGTATATGTAATGTATATGTAATATATGTAGTATTTAGTAATATATGTAATACATGGGATGTATATGTAATATATTTAGTACCAAAAAAAGAAGGCAGAGACCTTTTGAAACAGATTTCGTGAGGATCTACTACATACCGGCGTATGGAACGACTGGAGACGGAGGGCAAGAGAAAGCTCAGTGGAGACAGAACGTTGTAGCTACGCGCGGTCCTCTGTGCCTCAACTCATAATAATGATGATGAAAGGTTTCAGTTGGCTGATGTGTGGCACCATATCGGCTTCCATTGGCGTTATTCTGGTTTTATAGACCTGAGTTTAATGCCTTTTAATTGTGACATCTTCCTAATATCGTCAGACCAAAAATCATATATATCAACCGAAAATTAAACCCAGAAACACCTACGCTTTTCTTTCTCGCTTCCTCGCACTTTTTATTCAAGTAACTCTTTTATTGTCGATGTATTTATTGTTCATCACAACCTACAAGGCATAATCGTTGAATGGTGAACTAACGATGTCATTTTATTTTGATTTCTGTTTGTCACATAAAATATTTCTTTTGTATGTGAGTGGCTTGTACCAAACTAGAGGAACAGTATACATTGTTTTAATTGTATGCATCATGTAAACATGAAGCTTCTTTAATTTTCATTTATATTTTTGAAGCAGTCTTTCTTTATGGCTAAAAGGATTTTTTTTTTCTGTGTAGTCAAGTTACATATGAGGCCTCAACTCCTCTTTTTTGTTTATTATAGATTTGCCTCCACCAGATCCGTCTTTATATGGAGCTCCTCCACCACCGAAAACTGTGATGGAAGCTTTGGAGCAGCGATTAGCAAAGTACAAGTCAGTGGAAGCTGCAGCGAGGGAAGAGGGTAATAACAGCAAAGTACGGAGGACGGGAAGAATTATTAAGCAATATGAAGAAGCCATTAAACTTCATAAATTGGGAAAACCAATCCCTGTGGACGAACTACCTACCCCACCAGGTAAGAAAATAATTGCAACTTTTCTGTTTGGAGTAAAATTCATGTAAATTAACAGATAATTCTCTGGCATGTAGCATAGTACGCTCCTCCGAGTTAAACTGTTTACCTTACAAGAATTACGTCGCAGAATAAAGTAGATAAAAATCAAAGTTTAGACTACACGTCAGATGTAATAGAATGCTAACAAAATAGTGCATTTTCTGTCAGACTCTAGATTCCATGAAAAACAGTTCATTATTGTGATAATCTTAGCAAAGAATCTTGTATACTCTTCATCTGGTTGACATATAGGTTCTTATCAACCATTCCCAACGTTCCTTCTAGTTTTGGAAAGCCTCCTGGAACACATTTTCTGGAATGGTGCACAATGTTGCATTGGCCTGAATTTTCTCTGTGGTTTAGAAACGATGTCCTTTCAAAGTAATTTTAAGTTTGAAGAACAGGAAGAAGTCTGCTTGGGCTAGGCCCGAAGAATAGGGTGGATGGGGCACAACGGAGTCTGATGTCTTGCCAGATAACTGCAGATAAGGAGCAAAGCGTGAGTAGGCACATTGGCACAGTTAAACATCCAAATCTGGTTTTCCCACAATTCAGGCCTCTGCCTGCGCACACATCACTCAACCGTGCTAAAATGTCCTGGTAAAACTGTTTTTTTACCATCTGACCACGTGATACAAATTCATGATGGACAAACAATACCTTTCCGATTAAAAACACGCCTGACATAATATTGATAGGTCACCGACTGATGCGTTTTTTTTTTTTTTTTTTTTTTCGAGAAGACTCTGAATTAAGAGAAAAGCAGTTAAAATATCTTAAGTGTTAGGCAAGTTTATTTCAAAATTTCACACCCGCACGTTGTTCTTCAAGCTCTTTCATTGTGACTATTATTGATCCGACGAACAGCTCTTGTGCACGTGCTCACTTCAGCGGCTGTAGCTCAGCGACTAATAGTCATAGCGAAAGAGGTAAATGGCAGTTTGTTGTTTAACCCAACTGCTAAGTGCGATGAGTATCCGCAGCGCGCTCCCTCTAGCCGTTGGCGCGCTATTTCAAAAGTTCGTTTTTTTTTTTTTTTTTTTTTTTTTTTTTTTTTTTTTTTTTTTTGAATACACCTCGTATACAATCTTGACCAAAATTATCAGCCATTTATGTGAAACCTTAATAACTTTAATTTATTTTACATTCAAGTTCAATATAAAATGCGAATTGATGAAAATTCTGCTCCTGAATCAAAGCATATTTTAGTGACTCATTTGATGTGATAGAGGGAGTGTTTTCTAATCTTGCTTTTCAGTATTGATATCACCGAACATTTTATTAACAGACGGTTCCAATGCATTTTATTGTATTTGGGTGATTTTTTTAGAATCCATTCGGAATCACACACCACGATTTTGCCGTCTTCATATGCCAACATGTAACCCCACACCACCGTGTTTTACAGTTGGTAGCAAACAATCTGGTTTGCATTCTTCGCACACCATCAGGCTATACATTTGGGTTACAAATAGCACTAAACTCAATTTCTTCTACATTAACATAAAATGAAGAGTAACTGCTATGTTAAGTTCATCTTTTTCATTAATATTAACACAAGAAACACAAGGTTCAAGTCTCATTACGAACAGTAGTGCTGTACGAGGGACTTTTTTTTTTGTTTGTTTTGTTTACCTTTAGTTTGTCCGTGACGTTCTTCCCTTGCATAGGGGTATTACAATTTCTGGAAACGAAGCGTGATTCATTCGTTTATTTCACTCCTGTCTGTACTTCTGGGTTATTTCGCCCTGGGTGTTTGGTTATGAACTTCCACTTACTACACTTGTCTCGTGTAGTAGTGTGCAAGAAGGCACTTCTCTCACCTTGACATTCACGTTTTCAGAATCGCCTTGTATCTTGTTCTGAACAGAGAGTGTTGAACTGTTTATCACTTCAGCAAATGTTTTCTCCTTGTTGCTAGTTGATAATAGTTCAGTCAACTTAATATTTTCTTGTTTAACAAAATATCATTTCACTGAAATCACGTAACATCATTAACACCTGACACATTATAATTTTCACTTCACCACAGCATGTAGAGCAATTCTGTCCATTATTACTTGAGAAAGAACCTCATTTAAATCTTCTAAGTCTTCATTTTCATTTAACTCAGCATCAGAATTCACAGTTTAGTCTTCTTTCCGAGATCTAATATGCTTCATCATTGTAGGAGTAATGCCTATATTGTCATCTCGGTGCTGCCTTATGCAGTTTTGACATTTATACGTTGATATACAATTCATAGTATACTCAATGTGCCCAAATTTTAGGCAATTCTTTACGTGAAAAATATTTTTAGATAAGCAGCATACTAATATTAGCTGCTTACCAAAAAATGGCACACGTGTCCTCAGTCGACGCCATCTTGAATAATAATGAATAAAAATAATAAAAGTCTTAACACTTAAAGGACATTATGTGAACAAAGCATCTGCAAATGATTTCAGCGGTATTTTTTTCGCCATTATCAATGCGTTTATTTAATTTTTTTAAAAGAAAACCTACGTTGCTCGAAAAACTACACTTTTGACAAATCATGTTCCCTTCGGAAATAATAGTTATGACAATCACTCCACACCACTTAGTCCTGAATGATATAGTGCGTTGACTGTGTGGAGTGTAGAAATAATTCCGGTGTCTTGTTTCTTCAAAGATATTGTTAATACTTTATACTATTTATATCTGGTATTTTAAAATTTTCAGTTGTTTCTAGGTTTTGCTCCTATACCACAAGAAGATGCTGGATCTTCGAGAGAAACAGTGGACAGAAGTAAGCCTCCACAGCCAGCAGGTGAACAGCAGGGTGGACCGAAGCAGACAGGAAGACCAGCACCTCCACCACCTGCGTCTCAAGCAAGGAGTGCGGTCAAACCTCCTCTTGAAAAGCAGAAGAGTAACGGTAAGTGTATATGTTTATTATTGTAATGTTTATTTTCTGTATGAACTTTATATGGCTATTATATATTGTACACATGTTATTGTTCTGATAGTTTGTGCGTAGGAAATAGATCGGAAATCTAGTATTTCGGTCTCTATTCACGAACAAATCATATGGTAGTAGCCATTCATCAATCATTCAAGGCAAATTCATTTTGGAACGCTTAATTAAATTCATTGTAGACTTGTTATTTCATGCCTTCTCCCACGAAAGATAAAAATTAATTTTTTAAATTATCATCTCTGTGATGTTAAAAATTCAGACCCTAAGCTACTTCTACGATCTTTGCGCATATTGTAGTTTGTCATTAAAATTTACTGAATAAATTTGGAAGAAAACAAATAATATATCATTGAACACATTTATTCGATAATTTTTATTATTAAGAAAGTATTTTCAGCATGGGATACATGGAAGAATATTAATGAAATACCTTTGATTCAGTTCAAAAAGGGATGCAAATTTCTGTTTGTTGTGTTATTCTGCAAATGTAGCGTATTCATATCATAACTGTAATAACTTACATTGATATTTGTACCTTTTACAGTTCGGTTAGCACCCCAGTCAATGGCTGATAAACAACTTACTTTATTAACTGCAAAACAGATGGAATTCAAAAAACTTGCATTAGCAGCTAAAAAGAAGGGGGAAATTAACCAAGCGAAAGAGTATCTGAGGATGGCAAAAGGGTTCGATCCTCTTATTGAAGCGTCGAAATGTGGCTTGCCAGTTGATATGAACACGGTGAGTTTTGAATAATAAAATAAAATTGAAAAAAGCAACAAATAGAAATACTGTTGTATGTATATAATGGATTACGTATCTTGGAGGGGGCCGCGGTGGCTCAGTGGTAGAGCGTTCACCTCTGGTGCTTGGGGTCCCGGGTTCGATCCCAGCCCCCGCCAAGTGAACTTTGTGGTGGACAAACACCGCGTGCGTGGGTTTTCTCGGGGTTCTCCCGTTTCCTCCCACTTTATTCATTCCACCATTTCATTCATTAGTCATCATCACCGTCTCCTTTAGCCTAACCGGCATAACCGTGGGACGTAAAACTCAAAGATTTCATTTCATTTTTTTTTTTTTTTTTTTTCGTATCTTGGAATTACCATGGATTAAAATCATAGATGTGACCATGCATAGTATCATAATTTTGGACTTTTTTTTTCTTTCTTTTCGAAATGATTTTGAATTTGGAATGTGGAAAAGAAAGGAAGTAAAAGGGAACCGTTTCACTTGAAATGCTTCCTGGTACTAAGGTACATCCAAATCAGCGAATCATGACTTAGAGTTAAATTCAGGGGAAGCCCAAGGGTTGCGGAGCTCCCACACCAATTTTACAGGGCAGCCCCCCCCCCTCCCTCCTTACCTTACCAAGTTGCTCAATTAAAAGTAAACTATAACGGTCTCATATGAGCAGGGTTGAATGATTTAAATCAGCATGGTTTCACTATGTTTTAAAGCAGTTGTTTTTAAAATAAACCAATTTGGATTTTATTATCCTTTTTGAATACGTTTTGTGTAATGCATATTATGAGATGCGACAAGAAACGGAAGAGGGAGGTAAGACGTATATTATTTCATACGTTTGTTCAGATCATGTGTTCTGCTTATTATATGTAGCCATCGTTTCCTATAATAAAGGAACGAACAATCTCTATTGTAAAAATACTTCGAGTATACGGTATATGGAGAAGCTGGACAATTTAGATTTGTTCCTCTATCAGAGGTACAGTGGAATAGCTTCGTAGATTGTTGCAAGAGTATGTAAACAGTTGGTCAACGATTATGAAACCGGCTTCTCCAGTCTAACAATAAAACGTAAAGCTGAAAATGTAGTACGTATTTTTAAACATATAGCTATAACACTTTAAGTGCAGGAGAATAATTGCACTATAGAAACTTAGTAAAAATATGGAAAAACTTTGAATGAGTTAACGCTTCTTTGATTTTAAAATTTGAAGGTAAAAGGAAGCTATTGTCAAAATATGAATTGTTGAAAAGCCACAGATCTCAAGTAAAGAAATAACAACGATTCATTTTCCGTTATCGTACAGTTATTAACTGCACAAGCGTCTACAGCTGCCATTGATCGTTTAGAAATATAAATTTGGTTTTTATCAATCATCGTTATGAAACCGTTTCCAAACGGAAAAGGCAGAAAAAGATAGATACATAGATACAGATATATAAACAAAAAGTAACGAATGGTACTAGATAGAGATGGAATAAAGTATAACAATTATAGTTTCTAGTTTCTGTTAGTATCAGTGAGTACCAGTATTCATTGATGTATTGTAACTACTGAAGTTACTTTCCTGGAGGACGCGGTGGCTCAGTGGTAGAGCGTTCACCTTCGGTGCTTGGAATCCCTGGTTTTATCCGAGCTTGCGCTGTGTAAACTTCGTGATGGACAAAAACCGTGCTCGTGGGTTTTCTCGGGGTTCTCCCGTTTCCTCCTATTTTCTTCATTCCACCACTTCATTCATTTGTCATCATCACGTCTCCTTTAGCCTAACCGACATACACGTGGGACATAAAACTGAAAGAGGGGGGCGCGGTGGCTCAGTGGTAGAGCGTTCACCTCTGGTGCTTGGGGTCGCGGGTTCGATCCCAGCCTCCGCCAAGTGAACTTTGTGGTGGACAAACACCGTGCTCGTGGGTTTTCTCGGGGTTCTCCCGTTTCCTCCCACTTTATTCATTCCACCATTTCACTCATCTCTCATTATCACCGTCTCCTTTAGCCTAACCGGCATAACCGTGGGACGTAAAACTCAAAGATTTCATTTCATTTTTTCAAAACTGAAAGATTTAAGTTACTCCCAACATGATTACATACGATCATTTTATTAGGTAGAATTTCATTTCATTAATGTTGATTTCTATTACAACAACTGAATTATAATTTGTGTTCTCAATGCTGTTTGTGATAACATAATTTTGAAAAGGGTTTTCAGGGTACAAAAAATAAAATTTAATAATCTTTATAGAGAAAATTTGAAATGAAATCTGTGTTCTTGTATAAAATCCACTTATCCATGTAGTATTTTGTGCATATTTTTGCTTTTTTGTCTTCTCTATCTGTAAAATCACGAATGTTATAAGCCATAAAAACAGGTTTAAACAAAATAAACCATGTTTTTTTATTTTTATATTAAAAACCTGTCTTTTTCACAACTCAGCATGTGAATAATTTAGTTGTATTAATGTAAAAGGAGTTTTTTTTTTTTTTTTTTTTTAATCATTAATCATTTCGATCCCCAGTAGTGCTTGAATCTTCGCCGGGGTTCGAATAAATTAAAGGAAAAAGTTGCTGACTAGTTTTTAATTAATTCATAAACTACGATTTTTGTAAATCTGTTGTATTTAATGGTGTTAGTTTGTTCGATTTAAGAGACGTTCGTTTCGTTGTTGCCTTCCTCCATTTAATAGGATTCTTGTAATGTTTACTAAAGTCAGTTACTGAGATGAGACTACATGATTTGAGCTATTCTCTAGCGTCAAGACAATATTTTATTTCCACTACCACCGATAAATCAGAATTCATTGTTAGATCATGATGGGAAACTAGGGAATATTCATAACGAAATTAAACTAGCGAATTTAAGAATAAATGTTGTGTTAGATATATTTCAGAATATTGAGATTTAATTTGTTTTTAGAAAATGAAACAGCATATAAATCTTAAGTGTTCTGCCATCAACGGGAAGTCAGTCGCCGCAACTCAGTAGCTACCGTGCACTACGGCCTTCCACTGATGTCTTTGTTGTGATATGTAAGAATTTCTCTCAATAATATAATGTATCAGTTAAAGTCTTCCTCCTCCACCTTCCCTTTCTACCACCCTCCATCACATCCGGTGGGAGCTCATGTGTCTCGTATAGTCTCGTTGCTAAAAGGACGCTAAACTCTACCGTTATATCCCTGATAAACTAATTTTTCTCAAATAATGCCCTAACCATTTTCTTCGTCTAACTATTTCCAGTATTAAATAAGAGAGATATTTATATACACCAACTCAATATTATGCAGAAACGGTTATTATTTCAAAAACGTGTCTTGTTGTCATCGTCGGATCTCAAATAAAAATTAATAATTCCCTCGATTATACCTAACGTTGTTCCAGTTAACGGATATTCATAAACTAATCCTTGGTCATTCAGAATCTGAATCAGTGCATCTCTTTTCATTTCCGAATAACTATTTTTGTACACTTTATATGCATGTAGCAAGCTTTAAAAAAAGTAAAGCCGGCCGCTAGTTAGATCGAGAAGAATTGCATTGGTTCAGAGCTTGAGTAATCAGGAAATTTGTGTATGAATATCAGTAGAGACACGATTTTTTGGTGACACGCGAAAACGTGAAATGTAGCAGTTTTGTATGAAAATGTTGTGTACTTAAAATGTATGATTTCTCACTATTTGTTAGGCCATATAACGCTTGCGATTAAACACGAAATTCTGTCGAATTAGCGAAATTCGCAACAAGTCTCGAATTTCCACGAAATTTACGCAAAAGTGGAAATTTTTCGACGCTTTTACGATTTAATCATTACCATTATTTGGTAATTGCTAGCAATGTGCTGAAAATTCCCATATTTAAGAAAATAGACTACCATGAATTTTTAAAATTTTACATGTAGTTACAAAATGAGCTCCAAATGGTATTTACTGGTGAAAGGAGTGTTGCGGGGTATGTTAGATGAGCATTCAGAAATCGCTGGAAAGTGTCTCCAACTAATGTACAGATCAGTTTCGAATGTTGATGTGGAGAGGTCTCTCAATTCTAACAATGTCATACTTACCGACAAAAAGCACAAATTTAACACCAGGAAACATTGAAAGAATGCTTACATGTTATTTCCATAAGTAAACTGTGAACACTAAAGTTATTTTTTTTTTCCTATTAATGTTCTCTCTGTGTTTATGAGTGTGTTTTTCTTTAGATGTTACTTTTATTCAATGAGGATGCTTAGTGTTACTTTCGAAACGCTCAAATATCGTTTAACATAGTCATCATGAGCTCATGACATGATGACTGATGAGTGAAAATTAAGGTAATTGCTAGGGAAAATAGTATTCTTACATTTAATTTTTATTCACCGATTTTATCCCGCTTTACGCATATTTTTATAACGAAATTACGAATTCTTATTTACCACAAAATCGTGTCTTTAAATATCAGTTAACTAAGACGATCTCACAAGTTCCATCAAGACATCACTTTTTTTTTCTTTTTCTGGAGTCCGACTATGACATCAGATAAGCTTTGAAATAATAATCGTTTTAGGGTACTGTTGGAAGCGCATTTGTCTCCAATAGAAACATGTGCCAATTGCGTAAAATGACGTATTATTTTTAGTTTTGCTTTTCTTTCTCCAACTCTTGCTAATATTTTCTCTGTGCTTTCGGTAACACTTTTATTCTACTCAGGTATTTTTTTTTTTTTTAATTCTTCTCCGAACGCCTACTGTCGTTTTTCATTACTTTTGTAATTTACGTTTCTGCTACGTACAGTACAGTAATCATCACAAAACGTTTGATAACTCTTTTCGTAACTATTCGGTTAACTTCTCACAAAACGCGCTTTTCCTTTGTCTTAGAGGATTTTTTTTTAAATTCCTTCCTCGCTGTTATTTCCCATTCGCAGTTCAAATTTTCACCAATCCTTTCTAATTTCTATAAGTGCCACAAGACCCTTTATATTATAAAATAGACCCAAGCATGTACGGACCTATTAAACTGATGAAGCTGACTAAATAATCTGTCATTCAAAATAAGTAAGAAATGAAACACGTTAAATTTTTTTTTACTTGATTCCATACGTATGTTTTTACAGGTACCAGTTCCTCCGTCTGCAAAAGTGAGTTTAGAATCGGATTTCGATATTGTAACAGCAGATGACTGTACACCTGGTTCCGACGCAGAAATTTATGAAAGACTAGAGGAAGATCTTGTAAAACAAATCAAGGTAAGCCCAAGGAAAGAGAAAGATTGTTCGCAGTGAATTTTCTAAATTTTGGAAAGCTTCTAAATTTTGTGAAGATCAGTTCGTTGTTCCTGTTCCGAGGTCGTGGTCAAATGAAAAACTGTATGAAAATTCAGATGATGTTGAGGTTATGGTCATATAGCGAGACCAATTTGCAACGATAGCGTTTATATATATATTTAGTTGTAGGCAGGGGTAAAAGTGGATCTGAAAAGGTGGCATGACAGGCAGGGGTAAAAGTGAAACGCATGACATGACACCGTCCTCCGTGCCTATCTTTGCCCATTGTATTTTTTTATTTTAGAAAATGGACGATAGAAATATTTTCTGGTAGTGTGGGGACGGCGTCCGCCAGCGTTCCCTCTCACTTTTACCCTTGGTTATGGCGCAATAAGAATAATAACCTTATGATAACAAAGCTTGTGACCAGACTGGATTTATTTATGCTGTTAAAGATATAATAAGTTTCTCCATGTTCACTCTGGAATTGTTATATTTCTGACCAGAGTATGCATTTCTTTATTAAAAATAAATTATTTCGTAACAGTTTCCATAACGTAATGTTATCTTCCTCAAACGTTAATATGTATGTTCACTGTTACGTTATGGAAACTGATACAAAATAATTTATTTTTAATAAAGAAATGCATACTCTGGTCAGGAAAATAATAATTATTTATATGATAAGTGAGGAAACCATAGGTGATTGAAGATATTTTTAATTTCTGTGGTGTGAATAATAATTATTAAAGAAATACAAAGTTTAAAAGAAATAAAAATAGTTTAATTTATTAAAATAATTATTGTGGTAAGTTGTGGTGGATACTAAAGTAATTATAAACGAACTGGGACCGTAATATTTAATTATACATGTGTGTTACAAATTGACGTAATCTCTGTGATGCTGTAGCCAATAAGACTTAATACTCGTTACAAGCTGACAATTGTATTGATACCTATGTGTCCACAGTTTATCAAGAGTAAAACCTTTCTCGCCATGAGACTATGTAATGGATTTTACTACTGCTTGTAAGTTTAATCTTCAGTCCTCCCAGTGATCAAGTTATTATGATTGAATGACTTGTTTACCTTACAGTGCTAATGAACTCACATGTTTATTACTTCATAGCTTATATTAAATAAAACGTTAATCATGATATTTTAGCCATCAAATAATCGTATCACTTACATGTAACGAGAAAGTGTCACGAAGCCTTAACTAAACGATAAAGAGAAAGTAAGAAGGAAGAAAGAAAGAAAATATCAACGGTCAGATCACTTCGCAGAATATAACCCATGTAGATTTTTCCTTTTTATAAGCAAAACGCTCCAGATGGTTTGTGTATTTCATTTTAAGTCACCACAACCTTTCACACCTTCGGAAAGTTATACATTCTTTGTCAAAGCTAGAAAATTATCAGTAATGATAATTAAAGAAAACAACTTTGTGTATTTGATTAGAATGGCGTGATTTTAATATTATCATATATAGTGACCACTGAAAACATTATGACCACCCGCTACTTTTGGAACGAAGTCGTTAGGCTGACGTAAGAGATACGATGCACACGATGATAGGGATCTCACTCAATCATCCAATGTGAGGTTTGTGCGTAGAATGGGACAGGCCGGCGATATATCAGAGATCGAAAGGAGCTAGATTGTGTTGTTCAGACAACTGGGAACGCACATCTCGGGAACAGCGCGACTTGTCGGGTGTTCGTGAGGTGCCGAGGTTAGTTTATTCCTAAGGTGGGAAACGGACGGTAAAACCAGCACCAAGCAACAGGGTGTGGGGCAGCGACATTTCATTAAAGATATCGGACGTCGTAGACTGTCATGGTTGGGGCGCAAAACTGTGACACAATTAACTGTAGACTTAAGCGTACATGTGTACATCTGAGCGCACAGTCCACCGTGTACTATTAGATACGGGCCTCCGTAGCCGACTTCACGCTCGTGTACCAATGTTAACGCACAGCATCGTCGATTACGGCTGGAATGGGCACGTGCCCATCGTCATTGAACTGCTGAGCAATGGCAAAAAGTTGCATGGTCTCATGAATCACGATACGAGGGTCGCTGCGAAAGTTTTGAGATGTGAAATAACTTACATACTTAAAATCAATTTAACACTTACATTTTCTCAAAGTATTCACCATTACACTGTACACACTTTTGCATCCTCGAAAACCACTTTTGGAAGCAGTGTTGCCAGTCTTTTTCTTCTAGTGTTGAAAATTCATTCTTGTAAGCCACTACAGCTTCTTCAGGGCTGCAAAATCTCTTCCCACGCATGCGATCTTTAATCCTGGGGAACAGAAAAAAATCACATGGGGCCAGGTCAGGACTATACGGCGGATGAGTCATAAGTTTGACCTCCGTAGATTCTAGAAACTGAATTGTGATGTTGGCCGTGTGTGCGGACGCGTTGTCATGATGAAGCAGGATCCCACGCAATCCAGTTCTTGGACGCCGTTCCCGAAGCTTCTGGAACACTTTTGTTAGGCAAACAGTGGTGTACCACTGAGCAGTAACAGTCGTTTGTTCATCAAGTGGAACAGTTGCAACATGGCCAGATTTGGGGAAGAAAATTGCGACCATCTTCTTCTCCACACTTCGCGGTCGCTTCACTTTCGTGGGTGGATTTTCGTCTGGAAAGATCCAAACTGAAGACTGGTGTTTATTTTCAGGGTCAAATTGATAGATCCAAGTCTCATCACCAGTAATAATGTCAGAGACGTGTCGAGAATTGCCTCCATCAAATCTTGCAAGCATTTCTTCACACCATTCCACACGCATGCGCTTCTGCTGTTCAGTCAAAGTGTGAGGCACCCAATGAGATGAAACCTTCCTGAGCCGAAGATGACCATGAAGAATTTTTGTTACTGCTGGCGATCCAATGTTCACTGTAGATCAATGTCCTTGAAAGTTGTCGAATCATTTGTTCCACAGCGGCAATGTTTTCATCTGACACAGCTGTTGCCGGACGTCCAGCTCTCTCTTCATCTTTAAGCGTTGTCCGGCCTCTTCTGAATTCACCAAACCACCGAAAAATTGTAGCACGGGAAGGAGCAAGGTCCCCAAATGCCCCCTGCAAACGGTCAAGGCTTTGTGTCTCGTTCAAACCACATTTGAAATCGTAAAGAATTATTGCCCGAAAATGTTCCTTTTCGAGCTCCATTCTAGACAGCCGAATACTGCTCACATCAACAAACAAGTGAAGGCGATACGGCCACGCCGATAAGCGAGGCGAGTTGAAACTTGCTTCGCTTCTTCGCTCTGGACACCTCTACCGAACGCAATTCTTGGAATTCTAATGCGTATCTCGAAACTTTCGTAGTTACTCGTGTAATGCCTTCATTACATGGATGGCCCGGTTAGATTCCGTCGTCTTTCTGGAGAACAGCTGCTTGCAACTTACACAGTTTGACGATAACAAGCCGGTGGTGGTTTCATTATAATTTGGGGAACCTTCACACGGTTGGGCCAGTAATGCATCTAGGGTGTCATTTTGACTCTAGCTTCGTCAGTCCATTGTGGATCAGGTATACCCATTTATGTCTCACATGTTTCCAACTGGTAATGGCATCTTTCAACAGGTCAACGCTGTGTTGTGGTTCTAGGAGCACAATGGTGAATTTCAATTGCTGCAGTGGCCCCCATACTCATCCGATCTTACCCAATTGAACACTGTCATTGAACGCCATATCCAAGCTCTTTGCCCCTCTCCTCAGAATTTACAGGAATAAAGTGATTTGTGTGTATGGGTGTAGTGCGCCATGCCTCTAGCGACCTCTCAAGGCCTCACTGTTTCCATGCCAAACCACATTTCTATTATAATGCGAGCCAAAGGTTGACATACAGTATATTAAATAGGTAACCACAATGTTCTAGCTTGTTAGTGTAAAATTAATATTTAAAAAACATGTATATGTATATATACCTCATGTGTAAAACGAAATATTTTATTTATTTGCAGATGTGCCTTGCAAATAGAGATCACTTTAAGTCAATAGGCGATGTAGCTAGTGCGAATAAATTCGAACAGTTAGCGGTACACAGCAAACAAGATTTAGATGCAGTGAAAGCAGCGCATAGACGAAGTGATAAATTGCCCAGGTTTCATTATGAACCACGAACGTTTTCGATAGTTCAGTAAGTAAAAATTCATTGTTATAGTTTTTGGTTTCAACATCAGTGTTATAGTATTTCTTTAAAAGCCCCGGTGCCCTATGTCGCCTGACCCCGGATTATCAGCATCGGCTCATATCAGTAACTATCAGTTCTATTAAAAATAAATAAATTTGAAAAGCTATCCTTCAACAAATACAAAACCATAAATCCCGCAATTCAGAATATGCAGTTAATTCTAACTATAATAAGAAACTTTTGAATGAAATGTATTTAAAACTAATGTAATTATGTTATTATTATTATTATTTTTATAATTTCAAATTTCCGTATTAAGTACTAATATGGAGCGTTATTAATATTATATTACAATAGTGGTAACAATTACAAAATCTGATAAATAATAATTTGCTTGCTGTCAATTAAAAATAGAGATTCCGTCCGGCGCAACTCGTCTCTGAACGACTTCGCTACTGTATCATAAGTAGTTAGTATATGGATCTGTACACGACGGGAAAGCGCTACCACTTGTAGTGGCGACACGACCAGTGCTTAGCCGGTTGTACATAAGATGAGATGACTGTAGTAATAAACGCGTTGTGTTATTCTGAAGTAACTGCAGTACTGTTACTTTGCATGGCGTATTGATGTGATATCTGTAAGTCATAATTTGTGATGTTCGGATTCGCTTGTTCGCCTTGTGTAACAGCGAGATCATTAGGGTAGGGATTCGAAAAAAGAGAGATTCGAAAGAGAGTTTGAATTTGCAAACATACGCACAGAATGCAAGCACAATAGAGTTTCTCAGAGGAAACTTAAAACTTGTTTATGTGTAAAAGACGCTGATATTGGTGCTCGTATTGCTCCGACAAAGTACAAAAGAAACTTTTAGAATATGTGAAGGAGGTTAGTTTAACGTTAACGGGACTGGCTTCCCCTCGGCTATGTTTCATTCCTGTATATAGCTGGAACTTTTCAGAAGATTAGTATTTTAAGAAGATATGTTGGACAAGAGTTATATTATCTTCTAATATTTTGTTTATGATATCCCATCTTGATTTAATTTTTCGTAACAAATTTCACTGAATGAAAGCTATAATAAAAACATTCACTGTAACAAGAACTGCACGTTTTTGATAGTGTAAGTTGTACGCGATATGTTGTTAAATGTAAATATGATTATTTTTGCTTTATTGTATGTGTATACTTTTTCTGGGTCACTTTATGACCTAGAGAATTGATAGACATTCAATCCGATCCAGAAGAATAACATGTACAAACAAACAAACAAACAAACAAACAAACCACTTGGTGTAACAGCCCAATTTGTAGACCTAAGCCTGCTCCAGCGCCATCCGCTAGCGATTGGTGGAACTGCGTCCAGCCCAGCGGCGAGCACGTGGTCAGCACGCTGCGACGTCCTGTCCCTAACAGGCGCATCAAGAGCTTTCTAGCCCTAGTGACCGTCATGTCTTGTTTTCATGTGACTCCCCAGTATGCCTCACTACGCTGGGTGGACGCCGAAAAGTGGGAAGCACGGCCGGAATCGAGCCCGGGACTACGTGGACGTGCCTCCAACACTGACCACTAGACCATGGTGTCCCCCTGAAGAATAACATGTATTTTACGAAAAAAACAAAGTAACTGATTGCATACATGTTAGAGCAAAAAAAGAAAAAGAAAAGTTTAAAAATTGATCTCAAAATGAAGGAGAAAATTCTACCGCAGATTGATTAATAAATATTATCTAAATGATTGCATTTCCAGATATTGTAATTTTTTTTTTTCCTTCTAAGGTCATTTGTATCTTTATAATTGAATGATGTAACATAATCTGTTCTTTGGCTACTAATGAAGACTAAATTTCGCCTTTTCTAATTTTGAAAAAAGTTCAAGTAGACCCCAAGAATCGAACCCGAATCTCCCAAAAACTGGTCTTGTAATCTGAGCAGCTTAGCACTCACCTCAAGTGTAATAATATATGCTGTTTTGAGGACGGACTAGATAGTGTAGTAATTAATGCACTGAGACATTCAGCCAGAAACTCGGGATAGATTTTTCAGAGCAGTCGCATTTTTACATCCTAGTAATTTAACTGCACTCGTATCTCTGGAGAGTAAGATGTGAGAGATCTGTTGTTGCTTTCATTATTTAGTTTAGTTAATTGCTAAGGTTAAGTGTATTTAAAAAAATTACAAGTTTTCTTCATGTGAGTAACGGTAACTGAAATATAATTTATACTATTATAGTAAATATTCGAAACAAATTTCTGATTTATAAGGAAAAATCTACATTATAATTTTAAGGTATTATGAATTTTATTCTGAGATTAAACAGGGTTCCTACTGGTCAGGGAAATCAGGGAAGTCATGGAAAATGGTGCAAGTCAGGGAAGTTCAGGGAAAAGACTGGAAATCAGGGAAACTCAGGGAAATTTCATAAAATATGTGTTTTCTAACATTAACTGTATACCAATGTCAGCGTAGCCAACCATTATATAATGGACGTTGTTCAGATTTTTATGGGAGATAAGTGAAATGTACGTATGAGCAATTGATTACTATTTGTCTCTACAGAATAAATGTTCTCGTATATAAATATTCACCGTTATTTATTTCTTATTTATATATCAGCGTCAACAGATAGCTATCATGAAAGTTAGGGAATTTCCTGCCAAAGGTCAGGGAAAGTCAGGGAAATAGATTTCTTCAGATCAGTAGGAATCCTGTTAAAGGTATCTTATACTTTAAATCTGTTAAATTATATTACATTATGTCACGTATTTGGTTATTCTGCAAGCACAATTTCTAATTCATATATTAAGCGCATATTTTTGCTTTATAGGTGTTGTACGGATCTCACAGACAATGACTTAGAGCTGACTATTGTTCAGGGAATTAATTACAACGTTAGTAACCCGACTACTGTTGATACATATGTTAGATATGAATTTCCATACCCTAGTGTAAGTATTATTTTCATTTTTGATGTGGTATAATGTCAGCAATAATTCATAACCACTTCACAGTTATTCAAAAATTCACATTTATATTACTACAGTCGTTCTGCAATATTCATATGTGAATTACTTCAGGACGAGTGGAGTAATTTAAATGTGAATTTTCGGTGACTTATAGAAAATTATGTTGTTTTCTTGTTGAAGAAATCTTTCTTGAAACTAATCAATTCTTCCTGAAATTATTGACAGCATATGCACCGGGTAGATATGCATTTTCTTATTCGTATGTTTTTTCCTTCCTTCCTTTTTCTTTTTTAGTTTAACGTCCCACGATTATATTCCAAGGCTAAGGGAAATGGTAATGAGGGAAATAATGGAATGAGGAAAGTAGGAGGAAACAGGAGAATCTCTAGAAAAACCACGTGCACGGTGTTTGCCCACCACAAAGCCCACTTGGCGGAAGTTGGGCTAGTTGATTCACCTTATAAATTAATAAATAAAGGCTAGTAAATGCTGTAATAATCTACCTTTAATAGGCAGTGTAGTGCAACTTCCCTGCATCGCTGAAGTGACAATATTCTTTGATTACTGTGAGTATCTACGTACAGAATTCTTCGAGATATATATGTGAGCATCAATACTGATTAATCATTACAGTGTGAATGTTTTGGCGGTGAAAAAATATAGTTTCCTGGTTTCTTGGAAAGAATATAGTTTTCATATAAATTTCATCAGGATATAAGTATAGTCTGTGGGGATAGACCATGAAACACTTTAACGGGTGCACTGAAGTCTATTAATAAAATCTTATTTATCCTATATTTTGTTATCTTAAATACTGATTCATTATCAAGTCTACTATGAATGGTTAAAATTTGAAAAGTGAGCAAGTAAATATTGTGAGGATTACAAGGTAAAATGGTTTTATAAGATCATAATGTATAAATTATCTTTTTAAATTCATGTATATCTTTACTTATTTACATATTTGCTTTGTTACAGGATAATCCACCAAAAGACAAAACAAGTCTAATAAGAGATACAAATAATCCCCAGTATAATCAGACGTTTATGATCCCTATTAATAGAAGTTTACCGAAGTGCCAAAGAGTCTTTAAGAGGCACGCAGTCAAGTTAGAAGTATGGTCAAAGGGGTAAGTAATGTTTTTATTTATTAAATCCGTGTAAATGTTGATTCATGCCACTTCCTTTTGCTATTTTTCTTTTTTCTCATTATTGAAAGATGAAGAAATTACTCGCTAAATTGGGAGATAGTTTATTTACATGTGCTAGACTGTAGGCCGTCTGGTTATGATATAGATAGCTTACCGACGACATCAGATTCCTCTACTTTTCCAGTATAGTACTTGTTTTAGTGTGTGGCTTATTGATGTGTATATTCATATCTTAAGGCATTTGTACCTCCATAATGAGAACTTCATTTTGCACATTTTCCTTTTCTGCTGATTTTATGTCATGGTAGGTAAATGCACGCATTAGTAGAATGATAGACTCGAAATTTAATACATCAGCTCCAACTAACTTACATTGCTAAAGTTACATTATTGTAGATTTCCTGATAGTATTTTATTTCGTATTGTGCATCGTGTTTGTATGGACGTGCAGCTACTTTGAACATGATAAAATTTTAGTTTTATACCAGTGAAATTGTATGTGTACACCTTATTTATTAATTTGTCGAAGTTAAAACTAACACTCTTTCAAACACTCAACGATATTTACAGTAGGGCATACAGTATTGTTACAAGTATATGTGAAACAATAATTAATACATAAATACAAAGAATCAAACACACACATACACAAATGAGATATTTATGGAGTAAAAAATGATAGTAAATCCGAGAAAACTTGAGTTTTACACTAAAATTGATTAAAAGAGAAAATAGGGAGGGATCAGCATTGATTTGACATCAGACCTCAGAGTGACGCACAAAATATTGATTTACATCTTGAAAATTCAGTTTATTTTTCAGTGTTGTTTTCCTTGATATTTGGGGGGCGCGGTGGCTCAGTGGTAGAGCGTTCACCTGTGGTGCTTGGGCTCCCGGGTTCGATCCCAGCCCCCGCCAAGTGAACTTTGTGGTGGACAAACATCGTGCTCGTGGGTTTTCTCGGGGTTCTCCCGTTTCCTCCCACTTTCTTCATTACACCATTTCACTCATCTCTCATCATCACCGTCTCCTTTAGCCTAACCGACATAACCGTGGGATGTAAAACTCAAAGATTTCATTTCATTTTTTCCTTGATATTTATATTAGATTGGTTTAGCGATGTAAATCGAAATCGAATCATGTAAATTCCATGATGTAAAATCAAGGAAATCGAAGTTCTTGTGACAGCAAATTGTACCCCAACTCATTAATTTTAGTCATTGCAGTGACATCAGTATGGGAACGAGAATTGTTGTAATATATGTTTCTTCTTTGATTAACTCGGACTTTTACTGTCCAAAAATTTTGCATAATATTCAGTGGTGATAAAGCAATCACATAGTCAATGAGAATGATATCTTTTGCATTGCAGAAGTCTGGAACTGTGATCTTTCCTTCAGACTTCACACATATGACTGCCTTCAGGGATGGAAAATCAGGACTTTCTATTATTTTGACTGTTGTTTCGCATGTGAAATGTGCTTATGTTTCATATGTACTTACGAATTGATACATAAAATCAATTGGATTATTCTTTAATCGATCCAAATTGTCCGGAGAGATATGTATTAATTGGTTTTGGTAATGTGTCAGGAGCCGCGGCAATCATCTTGCAGATAGCTTCTTCATGCACAGTTCTCGGTCAAGATGTGAAATATGTTTTCATCTGAAGTGGCTGGAGCTTTTGCAATATCACCCACCTTTATCGGCGATCGTACAGTACCATATCATACACTTTTTGTGTAATAACTTTTGTAGTGACAGATTTTGATCATCCACTTGTATCATATAATAAGTAAATTATCACTTAGTGCATAAAGTTTCTTCAATTGCACTTTAAAAAATTCAGTTTTATTTACAATGTCCTGCAGTTGCATTTTTTTAATATTTTACTTGACAACATGCCCAGACGCGAGTTAAAAATAACAGCCGAGTTCCGCAGAGTATTTCATTGCATTATGTATTTTCGTTGCTTCCATCTCTCTTCACCAAATACTAAACGACAGCACGGTGTTCAAAATAGTTATTTTGTAAAACAAGTACGTGTGCATTGCAATAGCATAATAATAATTTCCCATAACTTCAGCAGTTGTTTATTGATCTAGCTAGACAATAATGCAAAGTTGTCGTAATGGAGGATGACCTATAATAATAGACTTAAATAGTAATTTCGTCACTTCCTCCCCGTTACCATGGTGATTGCCACTTTTTCTATACAAATGTGTGAAGCGAAAGGTGTTTTGTAAAATCTAGTATAAACTAGGAATGTGTCTGTGAGACTATTTCACAGTTATAAAATAGTTTAAAGATGAAGTCATTATAAGAAAGGTACAGGTTAAGAATATGGAGACCACTGTTTAGAAAATTTACTAGTAATATTTAAGGAACTTATTTCTACAAGCGACAGCTTATTTCTACCTTTAAGTAAAGTAGAAATCGCATAATTAACGCAAACGCCATTACCATGTAACTGTTCACTCGAGTGTTTGAACGAAGATCCCGAAGTTAATTTTTTTGGCTGTAAATGCTAAGTAATCCCATTTACGAATATAGCAAAGAAAAAAATGTAAATTCGAAAGTTGAAGCGGAACGAAAAATATAGTCTATCTGATCGTACATTGTAGACGTGTCGAGCATTTAATGGTTCTAAACAATGTAGGAGTGAAAGAGCTGTTAATAGCTTTTTTTTTAAAAAATAGAAAAACATATTAGTTTATGTATAAGGAGCATTCATTTAATTCGTAGTCACCCTGTACAAGTATTGGAATTGTCCACCTAACATAAAAATAATCACCTCTTGCGACGACGCATTTGTCCACTGTGACACTAGCCATTGGATGCCTTTCTGGTAGAAGGCCTTAGGCTGCCGGTGAAGCCACGATGTCACTTCCTGTATGATCTCATCGTCCAAATGGAAACGGTGTCCACGGTGGCTTTTTTCAGTTCCACAAACAGGTAAAAATCGCAAGGGGAGATGTCGGGGTTGTAGAGCGGGTGACAGAGAAACTTGCCTCTTAAACTTCGTCAAAGTTCCCTGTGTTACGTTGGCCGTGTGTGGCCGCGCATTGTCATGAAGCAAAATCGCATCCGCTGACAGTTTTCCTAAGCGTTTGGACTTGAGCTTGAGGAGATTATGCAACGTCTCTCCGTACCGGGTGGCGTTTACTGTCTGTCCGTGCTCCAAAAATTCCGTGAGCAATAGTCCTCGAATATCGAAGAACACGGAGGCCATGACCTTTCCCGCTGAGGTTCGAATCGATTTGGACTTCTTTAGAGGGAGAGAGGTGAGGTGACGCCACAGCAAACTTTGGCGTTTGCTCCAGAAGTGCCTCACCTTCAGTTTCGAATCTGTCCAGGTGCGGTTGGCACGTCATCATTCTTTCAGTTTTTTGGGCGTTGGTGGGCTGTGGACACAAACCTTATGAAAATGAAGCGTGCGGGTGATTATGTAGTGGGCCAATCCGACACTGATGCCTCTTCCGTCGCCACCTCCTTCACTGTAGTTCTCCGGTTCTGGCGGATGATCTCGTCTACTCGCGCAGTAATCTGTGGCGTCGCCACTATGGGCAAACTCCGGACGAACGTCGTCTTTAACCGTCTTTCGACCCTCTGCAAACAGCTTGCGCCATTTGATGACTGCATGCAGTGGCAATGCATGCTGTACGTAAACACCTACCATTCGTCATGCATTGCCGGTGCACCGACACCTTCGGCGGTAAGAAATCGTATAACGGCACACTACTCCACTTTATCGGTCTCCATTTTCCAGCTTGTTTGCTTTTCGATTGATTTGGACGACGCTGACTCACAACTGTCTCTCTTTGCAGCTCCACTTTCCTTATCCCGTTCACGCGATAACCACTGTGCCGCCATCTATCGAGCCTTTAAAGAATCCGCTACAAGCCGGTATAAGCGTAGTTACATGTTTCACACGGGTTCCATTCATTTCACGGGGTGACTACGAATTAAATGAGTGCACCTTATAAATATTTTTCAGGAAATTTAATTTAAAAGAGGTTTTACTATTACGGTTCCAAATGATTTGATCGTTTCAGATTATGAACATTTTCGATGCGTTATAACTAGAGACCGGATATTCAGGCGCTAAGAAAATGAAGAGACATTTGTAGTTTAAAAAATAGGCACTAAATGGTAGCTCCCGAAATAATTAAATTAAGCCATGCTTAGAGGTCAAATAATCTAGTAAGATACCTGATCACTGTTTGTAGCAAATATCTTATTCTAAAGAAATATGGAATTATTTTCTATGTAAGTAAATGAATTACCCTTATGTATCTTAAATAAATTATTCCCAGCATTTAACACAGTCTAAAGTTTTATACATAACAATCTGTGGTCACTTTCGAATAAATAAATAAATTTTAAGTATATTTTTAGTTTAATATATTCTGATAGTCCATCAAAAGCAGTCATTAATACAATTTCACATGAAAACGAAATATTTATTTCAAGTTGTCAATTGATAAACGTCTGATTGCACAACACACTTCGAAATCTTACAATATTTCTGTTTTTAAGATGTAACCAGAGCACTTGTTCAGTCCTCTTTAATTCGTCTAAATCGTTATAAGTCTAATAACTCGCACATATTTTTTATGGCCATATTCCTCCCGTATATCGTAATCGAGCTTAACCCTGATCTAATGAACGAAGTCTTTTATATATATATATTTTTTTTTCTATAAGATTTGAAGAAAATGCAAAAAATAGAAAATATTAGGCGTTTATCTACGATATAGAAAATATTATCGTAGATAATATTGAGCGAAATAGGTAAATTTTATTTTTTGTGAAATCAAAGCGTAGACACGAAACAAATTTCAATGGGTTCATTTTATATCTTTATGATTAAGAAAGTGGGCATTGTGCCTAACAACGGGTCTATAGTTATAAGCTATACGCTGACTAATCTTTGAGTCTGACGGAACCAATTGTCTTTAGGTTCTTGAGAAATTGCAACGATCAGAATTCTTTCTTACAGCGTTAATATGAGCTTTCCATTTTAGTAATGGATTTATATTAGAATACAATCTCACAGAATGGAATAATTTATTAATTATTACAGTACTGTTGTATTTATTCATCTTTAAAATATTATATACATATTTCTGAGCATTACCGGCATCTATGGCCTCAAGTAGCTCCCTCGTGGCGAAACGGATAGCATACGCGTTTTTGACCTGGGAGACCCGGGTTCATTTCCGGGCGGGAGCTCATATGGTTCGGATTCCACGTTAAGCTGTAGGTCCACTTCTCATATAGACTCGCAACTGAAAGGGACACTAAACTAAAAAAAAAAATCAATCTATGGCCTCAAGCCCATCACGTATGAGGGACGACGTCCCTCAGCGAGCACACTATCCGGAGAAAGGGAGAGGAGGAAAAAAGGAAGCATCCTGAGACCTGCATGTTAGGTACCATCCCGGCATGAATGAAGAAAACCCTGCTCATGATGGTTGGCCTGAAAAAGCTGTTACACTTTTATGACTGAGTATCCCCGCCGATATATATTCATTATACAGGTAGTTGCTTAGATGTGATCCGAATTTCTTTAGATTTTAACGGATTCATAACTATTTCTTTTTAAATTTATTATTATTGACAATAATGTGAATATGGTACAAATCATTCATTCGGTAAATTGAATTGTCCAAATTTTCAGGTTGGTCTGACATATATTTGAAAACAGTCTACTTATTCTGCAGCTTGTACACTGTTGTAAGACAAAAGTAAGGTCGTTCGTTAATATACACCAGAATAGAAAAAAGCTGCTGAACAGATCCACGAAATATTTGTATGTACTTGCCTTCAGGAACCTTTAGTTAGATTTCATAGAGAAGAGGAAGTACCAGATTCACCTATGGATGCAAAATTATCTGCATCCGTGCGAGTAATTCTGAACCTCTCCCACAGCGTCAGTGAAAAAGCTAAATTCTGTATTTGTCATCAGTAAACTGAATAACATTAGCAGTAATGTGAAATTTCCGAATATCTGATTGAAATGTATCAAAACAAATTTAATTTCGTTAAATAGTTTCGAATTTCTTTACTGTTGATACCTCCTAATGCCATTGAAAGTACTACCCTTCTCGTTGGTATAGTTACAAACGTGCATATCTTGAGTGCTCGAGGTCCCGGGTTCGATCTCCGGTAGTCGAATGTACCGAATGCACTATGAAGTTTAGATCTCATACTGATCAGTGTACAACTATTGAGACTTCTAATCGCGTGAGTTTTTGAGCAAGTAATGAAGAAAAAAATCTCGATATAACTTTTTGTAAAAACGCTTGAGAGTTCAAACTGCTTTTTTGGCCCAGAGTATGTCCCTTTTGTGCATGATTTTTCGATTTGCTTGATGTTCTAAACTTTTTTCTTTTTGTGGAAGAGCATTTCCGAATTCTTTCCACAGTTTATTTTTCCTTCTCCCATGGACAGTAAGTGGCTTGCAGATATTTCTGAAGATGTGTTTCCTGCAAAATGTTGATGCATGTTTTTTGTTTGTTTAACTTCGATGTATCTTACTTGTTACATAGAACGGCGAGAGTTAGTTCTATTTTAATGTCGCTTATCTTTCACTGAATTAGTTTGTGGCAAAGCGTTGGGATAGACTGTTTTAAATCATGTTTTCTGGATCCAACACACAAGGTTAGTCGTGTTATACATGACCGATTTTCAAAGAGTAATTACCGTATAAAACTGCGCTGCACTATAGCGGTTGTGTTCTGTCGGGCACCAGCATTGTGGAGTATCGTCCAATATCACAATCTTCACTGCAACAAACTGCTGAAGCAGGAGCATAGGAATTCCATCTCATACCTCCGTGCAGGTTTTTCGTATGCCAGTGAAAATATGTTGCTTACGTCATTTTAACAGTCTAGATCCGTAGAAATCCGATAGGATAGCTTCAGGATATTTTAAACGATTGTCCTGAAGATAATAATAAGAACTCCAGTTTCCTGCTCCACATCATGATAAAACCGGAGAGATAATCTTACTGGAAGCTTTGTCCATATGGATTTGTACCTGGTTTTTGCTGTCCTCGTACAAAGGGATGGATAATTAGAGTCAAGATAGATTCTTGGAAGTAGACAGCATTTACCTTGACGGTCTTCCAGTTTACATGTTTCCAACCTTCCTTCGTAACCGTATCCGGCGATAAACATTCCGCGCGGGAAATTTTGTCTCTTTGCCGTTGAAACTCGGTACGTTTCGTGCAAGAGGTGTCACGATACGTAATTATCCGAATGTTACCATCATATGAGATAAATTTAGGTCTCCTGCAAAGTGACAGCTGTCTTCCATTTTGGTTCTCATGTCTTTTTTTACAGCGTGTAGCACTGGAGAAAGTTATGGAATAGGCCCTTACGTATACCACAGGTCAAGATTGCGACGAATGACGTAGTAGATGGTGGACTGCGCTAAATTAAATCTCTGGGGCATGTCATGTTGGATCGCGACGAATTCCACAAAGCGTCTCAAGCACCACTTTCGCTGATATCTTCGAACCACCGGCCCATGTTGGTGAGTGCGTCTGCTTAGGCCCCATTTGTGTTTGTTTGGCCACGATTTCTTTAGCTGTGATCCCTCCCAGGGTTAAATCGTTTCCTTAAAACAGCTTAACTGGTCGGTTTTCCGAAAACATGTGTATGGAAAAGATCAGTTATGTACCCATCCCAGTAACGGTTCATTTTCGACAGCATTTGACTATCATCAGTACAATTCTCTTGCACATGGTAGCTGAGACACCACACTATTAAGGACACTGGTTTAATGCTCCTGGCTCAGCCAACCAGGTAATATCAACGTTACCAATTCGGTCGGATATAAATCGATCAATCTTCTGTACATATACAGATACTTATCAGTTGAATGAGAACACACGAAAAAAGTGCACATTACCAGATTAACATGGCACTGGACCAATTTTCGCCGTAAAAACAGCTCTGGTGCGACATGGAATGGAGACATAGAGGTAGTGAATGGTAGCAAGTAGAATGGTGCACCATTCCGTATGCAGTGCATCGTTCATTTCGTGAAAGAAGATGGAGGCGGAAATTTGCACTGGATTCGTATTTCCAAAACGGATCACAAAAGTTCAATTAGATTAAGTCTGGAGATTGGGCGGGCCAGGGAAGGTGTCATTCATATGTTCCTCCAACCACACCACAACAGCTCCAGTTATATAACTGGGCGCATTATGATCCTGCAAGATGTGTCATTGCCCGGAAACATCATCTCGGCCATAGGATGCACATCATCCCCTAAAATGATGACATAATAACGGACAGTGACGCGACCGATAAGCGTCAGCAGAGAATCCACAGAAAACTAGGATATTGTTGTCCACAGCATCACAGAACTGGTGCCATACTTTGCAGACATTGCATATCATACGTTTCTTTGGTTGTTTACTACAAATAAATTGATTTGTGGTTTGACAATAGAAATGATGATTTATCCGATTATATCACGCGTTTCTAGTCATCAGCGGTATGTTCGCGTCATCTTTGGCGTCGTTCTAAAACGTGATGGTCCTTTATCAGTGGTATCGCCCGTGCAAACTGACTCATATGTAAATGTCAGGTACCTCACGGCGAACTGTTGATTGTCGACACAGGCTGTGGGAGTTGCTGCTTGAGTTCTTTCGTCACTTGCATCGGAGCCACCCGACAGTTCTGACTGACAATTCACTTTAGTTCTTAGATAGACATGTCACTGAAGAGGTTTCTTCCGACCACAGTTCCTCTTCGCCAATGTGGTTATGCGGTGAGTTTTGTAGGCCGTCATCATCTTTGACGCTACTCTTCGCGATATGCTCAACACACCACTTTCGTCACGCTCGCACCACATAACCGAGGGCCAGCAATTTTTTGCCCTCTTGAAATCGAAGAAGTTGTTCATTTTTTACTACCACTGTTCGCTCAATTACTGTACATTATCGTTCTATTGCTCCTCACGTAGTATGAAGTTGTCCTAACAGACTACTAGGAACGTTCGGTGCTGCAGTCGTCACCGGACTGTATCCAACCCAGGCATCCGACGTGTTTCCAACTCCAGATGTTTGAATAAAATTGATAAGTATCTGTAAGTTACTGCGTAATAATAAGCAAAATAAGGTAGGGATTTTCTTTCTGAATGATAGTTCTGTTTATTATATTACCAAATCTTAAATAAGCTAGCACACGTCTATGCTTTAGCACAAATAAAGGGTAGCACTTTTTTTACTAACCAAAAGATTAACAACCATTAGCTTTATTTTATTTATTTATTTATTTATTTTTAGTGTAGAATTTCCCAGGGCAATCCAAATCGGGTTTTTACTTTTTTTAGTGTAATGTTAATGGTTGTTAATCTTAGTACAGGTCTAATTATGGGATTATTGTTTGTAATTGCTACTTTCACGATAATTTATTTCTGTATGTATGCACTGAATACCATCACCCAGTTGAATATACACCATCTTGGACTGCCAGACTCGTTGGATTGAAAACGCCATTCTGGAACAGATAAATGAAATAGTTGGTAAAACAAATAAAAAATCATGTAAATTTAATGATATTCAAAGCACATAAAATGTCTTAAAATATATTAATTTTGAACTACCATTTCCTAACTAATTTAGTTTTGATTTACTGAATTTTACTGAAGATTTTCTTTCTTTAATTAATATCTGATACTACTACTACATCTAACATCTTAACTTGATATCCAAAACCCATATATCCCTTTTTGTGGTGCTAGATAAGAATGGTAATATTTGTGTGTGTCTACTTAAGTACTTCTTTTGTTTAATTTGTAGATATCTTGGCTTGATCTTTATATGTATGCCTGTTTCGTTAATATTGCTGTAAGGATGTGGAAATAAAATATTATTTACATTAGTATTATCCTGATTTTGCGTGCTGTCGTGTATTAGTATTAATTTCGAGCTTACTGCTAGATCAATAGAAATACTTGTAGTTTTAAATTTACAGGTCGTATCTACCTATGTGTTGTCAGTGTGGAGACAATGGAAGAGTTAGAGTAAAAACTTTCAGGTAAATTGTGTTTTTGTGAATCGGCTGTGAATGTTTGTGTGAGTGCGTTCCGATCTTAGCGAATATTTGAATTATTTAGTAAATTTTATTCAAAAACAAAAATAGGAAAGCAAATATATTTTCATTATTGTTACTACTGAAAGAGAGGAGGTACTTATATTTCCATTAGTTTTACTGATTTATTAGAAATGTTGTATGATGATGTTTCACCTAAAATTCTAACGTTTCAAATAAACAAGTATAGATGTGGACAAATTATTTGCAAAATGGATGGCTGAAACGTATTTTTAAAAATATTTTTCCCCTAAATCTAAATACATACAGGGGGCACATAAAGTCTGGATACATGGGGAAAAAATACATTTTAGTCAATTTAATGTTAAGGAATAATATTTTCAACGTGATTTCCGTGCTGATCAATGCACAATTTAATGCGCTTTGCAAGATTAAGGTGAACTCAATGGAATAGGTCTAAATTACCGTCGATTTCAGTACACTGTCTGGTAATGCGTTCTGTCATGTGGTTTAAATTTCTAATCTTCATCGATTAAACATTTTCTTTTAGCATACGCCAGAAAAAGAAATCAAGGGGAGAAAGATGTGGTGAACGAGAGGCCCACTCCACATGACTTCTTCTCCCAATCCAGTGAGGAAAATTGTCATTCAACCAATCTCTAACAGCTGCAGCAAAATGGGCAAGGGATCCATCCTGCTAAAACAGTCTGGAAGTCCCTCAACCAAACGCTGAACTTGGGTGATTAATTTCCCGACGGAAGTAAAACAAATAGGTTGACGATGAGAGTGTCGAAGGTTAAATTCTTCCGCAATTTTGCGATACGATCATCATCACTTAAGAATATCAACTCGACTCGTTCTTCTTTAGACGGAGCCATCGTTCAATCTGGAAAAACAAAAACAAATTATTAGAATTCCCTATATACCCAAACTTTATGGACACACTGTATAAGACTAACTGTTGATACTATATTACATACAGCACTTGATAAACTCATCTCGTGTCTACAATTAAAGCTTCAAATAGTTTTGGCATACTTTCAATTAATGTTTTGTATTTGAAAATTCACCGTCCTTACTCTAGACGGTAGGGATATGTTTTGTCAAATAGATTTTTTGTCATTATCCAGTAGGCCATTTAGCTTAATTTTGATGTTAGCATGTGGTACAACAACTAGGTGCACCGGACTGTTTTCCAATTATTAGTGTTCACATCTTGGCTCTTGCCCTGTTATTGGACACAGAAATATCCTTCGAAACAATTTCGTCACTCTCAGTCTTTGATCAATGACAAAATGCGCCGTTTTCCACAAATATATCATCACTAGATGGCAATCACTTATTCACCGTTGGCATCATCCGATCTCTGATGATTTTATATTTTTCACTGCTCATATTTTTTCTACGAAGACTGCTGGAAATGGTTCTCAGCCTACTACTTACAATGATGGTAGTTTCCCGATATTATAAATTCGGAGGAATAGACCTTTCTATGGTTAAATTATTTTTAATCGTTTGTTCAAACCTACTCGTTTATATTTCTTAACAGTGTAAAGAAGTACCTGAAACACCGCTGCTTGGAATGTGTCAGCAACTGCTTCGGGCAACACTAATCGGTCACCAGACGTTTTATTTTTCATGTGTGGGAACAAAAATAAGTCATAAAGTTTTAAATCACGTGAGTACGGACAATCTCTCATAAATTCGACAGTTCCACTTAAAAAAAAAAGTCTGAATTAGTATGCTAAGTGGGACTGGCATTGTACTGGTAAAGAATGATGAGATGACTTGGGCTTGTTTTACACAACTCATTGGTAACCTCTAGCAAACAAATTGCTTTTATCACTCAGCATTTGTAGTCCTTCGATCTTCTAAAGCCATGGTTGCCACATGTCCGGTGTAACCGAAGAAACAACCAGTCATTTGCTTTGTAGCATTCCTCGAACGACCAACTTCGGTTTGTTTTGGCTCACAGTTGAAAAACCGAGACAGCGAACTGCTACTTTGTTTCGGGTTTGTATGAATATGTTCAAGTTTTGTTCCTTGTGGTGATGTAGTACAGTAAATTTTACATATCTCGGTTGAATTTTTGAGCATTTCTTTACACCAATTGATACTAGCCTGTTTTTAAGTTTCCGTCAAGTTCAAATCCAATGGTTTGAAAGTTTCTGTACGTTCAGGACCATACAAAATCTTATACATTGGTTTCATCGCAATGTGCAGGGATGCCTGAATTTCGTGGTATGTCACATGCTGACCTCTCAATTATTTTACAAACATCACCAACATTACTGGCAACAACAGACGTGGATAGACGACCCTTACGAAATTCATCACTGAGAAATGTGCACGATGGAATTAGAAAACCAATTGTGCACAGTCTTGCTGGATGGTGCTTCGTCCTCAAAAGTCAAATGAAATCGCTAGGTGCATTGTTTCGGTGTTAAACTACATTTGAATTCATAAAAAGATTATTGACCGAAAGTGTTGACGAGAAATTTCCATTTCTCACACAAAACTATTTCTTAAAACTGCTGTGAAAAGCAAGCGAATCGGCTTTAACAATCAAAGATAATTTAAACACTGAAAGGTATATTCTTCCGAATTTTATAATAGCGGACCACTAACCCCACTGTAAGTAGTATTTTGCAGGAACTTTCAAGTAGCCTTTGTACATCATGGGTGTTGCCTAGTCCATACGCCGAAATAGCACTTCAAATCTTCATTCGGGGCCGCGGTGGCTCAGTGGTAGAGCGTTCACCTCTGGTGCTTGGGGTCACGGGTTCAAACCCTGCTCCCGCCAAGTGAACTTTGTGGTGGACAAACACCGTGTGCGTGGGTTTTCTCGGGGTTCTCCCGTTTCCTCCCACTTTCTTCATTCCACCATTTTCACTCATCTCTCATCACCGTCTCCTTTAGCCTAACCGGCATAACCGTGGGACGTAAAACTCAATAATTTCATTTCATTTCAAATCTTCATTTTAGTAGGTTATTTACATTCTGTAGGATGTATTCTGTTTTCAGAGCATCTGCTGAAGTTTACCTTATACTAGGCATGTGCAACAGCTGGCCCCTTGCCGTTCCTGACCCAGTAATTCCTTTTATTCGGGTCGCTTGACCTGTTATGAAAATGAATTTCTGATATTATCTCTTAAACTGTATTAAAACTTTTCCCTGGATAACTTATGTCCACCTTGAAAATATCCTCCGTGTTGGAACATCTCGTGGACCACTGAACATTAAGAGACTAGTTCAGAACATGAAAGGTGAAGTTTCTCACTAAAATGTAAAATTAATTTATTCTACTTTTCTTTAATAAACAAATTTTTTGATGGCCGTTATAACAGTTTTTGTGATCCTATGTCGTTAGTTTACGATGAACGAGTTTCTCCATTAATATGGCTGTTTAATTGTTGTGAAAATATTATACGTTGTCTCGTACGGCCCTCGACCGCAGTAATTCCTCTGTGATTGGCCTACCCCCTATTCCAACTTACACATGCCTTACATATTACAGTCTTTTTTTCTTTTTCTCGGATAGATGATAGTTCTATTATTGAGTACTACCTAAGACAAAATATATATTTGGTAAATAAAATAGAAGCAAAGCATTATCTGTAATACATATTTGCAATAAATAAATTGCTTCCCAGTGTTTATATAAGGATTGCGTATACGTGACTTCCTTTAAGCTGATAAGGACCACCATCCACAGTCTCTCAAATTCGAAATAGAGCCTCTTGAAATTTGGCATGTTTGCGATTTTGGACAGCCCTAGCTCTGAAACCATGCACTTTTCGCCAAAGGTCCATATGAATTTTTTCTCTTATTTTGATGTGAGGAATCACCTCTTAAAGTTTGTCGGTATGTATATTGTTGTATCAATTTTAAAATAAGTGTACTATATTTGTTTGTCTTTCTCTTTTGTTGAACGATCTAGTCTCGATATTACTTAGCGCAATGAAGCCTTTTCTCATCATAGATGGAATGAACTTCTGTTCCTTGCGGAACCGCCATGCTCTCATGCCATCTTCAAATAACCTACTCTGCACCTCCTTGTCGAAATTTTTGTGTCACATTCATCCATGACACTTCTCTTGTTACGTGGAGATTAATTCCATGTTTTGAAGTGTTTTGCTCAACAGAAGTCGATGAAAAACCTTTGTTGGGAATTCGCTTTAGGCCCCATTTTGTTTTCCACTAGGTGTAGGTGCTCTTTGGTCTTTTCAGTTCCTTTATAACAGATTAACACACCGCATCCAAAATTTTGCTTATTTCAAATCTTGATTTTATTTGTAGATGTGGAGGAGGGTGGGAGAGGAACGCCTCAGCTTTTATCTATTTCGAAGAAGAAATAGACTTTGTCGCGCTCATTTTCTCAAGTTGTTTTACCCAATTTTGGAAGCCACTGCTAGCTTTTTCACCACATTTACACCTCGTAATTTTGACAGTAGCTTCTCCAGAATCCTTAGTTAAGTGATCTTCAACTTGTGAGACTGTTTTTCGGTGAGCAATGTTGTGTGCGTGATCTTAGTGTACAAGTAAACAAAACAGACATATACAAATTAACTTAGTTCCTAGTGTGAAATAACGATATGTAAAAGATACAGTTATTACATAATAACAATATAAATGTTCAAAATGAACTGTCACTTGTCCTATGCGGATTAAAACAGATCTGAGAATCTCATGAAGTTACAACAAAAACTTCATAAAGACAGCCATACTTTAGATGAGACTTCTACTGTATCTTGCTGTGAATGGCATGAACGGAACTAATACTGTACTTAGTTCTGAATAGTCAGTGTTGATAATTCGTCCACATCTGTATTTGTGCATTTAATAAGAAGTAATTGTAACATATATTACGTAATGGGTCGGCAGGCTTAAACAGTTGAACTCATTTTCTTGTGGCGTATTGTTTTTTCGAGACGTTATTCTTCAGCTACATTGCTAGACATGAAGGAAGCAAAGTACGATTGTCCGGTATAGTAATTTTTATCCTAGTTTGTATTTTCACACATGGTAATGGATTTTGTGTGTCACTGGACAAATTTATGAGATTTTTCGACGGACGTATGATTCCTATTGCGTGGAGGATAATTTTAAAGTAAAGCTTGTCTTTAGAAGATACATTTCATATTTTATGTATGGACCTTTATTTTGTTACAGAGGATTTTTCAGAGGTGATACACTCCTGGGAACTGTAAACGTAAAACTTCAACCGCTAGAAACAAAATGTGTTATTCACGAAGCATTTGATGTAAGTAATAGTTTAAATGTTAATTAAATTTCTGCAGTTTTTCATTTATTTGTGAAATATGACGTAACTTAAGAGGAACTAATAATAAAACCAAAATGCCTTTGTTTAGTTTGAAAGACAGAGCTGTTGTTATATAATGCAATGTTACAACCATGCGAATGTAAATTCATCCTTTGTTAAGCTTCATTTGATACAACTTGTTGTTTCCGATAGTTGCTTTCCTCTGTTTTTTCCTTCCTACACGTGGTCATAACAATCAGGCAAGAAGAACTGTTTCTATGGCAACAGCACGTGTAGCCAATTAGAGTGGCTTATTTTCTCTCGCTCAGCAGCGGTAAACATTCTACACTTTCCGCACGTTGCCAATTTGAATATAAACAAATGCACATTGTTTTAGTCGAATCTCAGCTTGAATAGTGGACCTGCTGGTTATTGAGAGCATTCTTTTTAATTCTCTTTTGTGTCATTTAATTTTATAAAACTGAGATATACTTGCAGTGAATAATTTCGTGTTTCAGTACCCAACGCAAAAGCTGGTAACATAGCATTGAGTACCACGTGCGCGCAGCGAGCTATCAGAAAGGACAAGTAGTATCAATTGCAGTGTAATGTGTTCATTTTTATATTTGATATTTCTTTTCTAGAATATTACGTAAACAGAGACTACTTATCGGTATTTTTAATCATACAATTTTAAAGTACTCCAATTACAATAAAATGAAATTGAATGAAATTATATCATTCAGGCAAAAACGAGTGAAAGCATATGTAGTAGTACGATGTAGAACCATTTTTCACGGCCAGAAACACTAAATCCGACGAGAGATGAACTGATACAGTTGATGAATCGTTGTTACTGGGGTGTTGTAACCTACTAACATGCTCCAGTCCCGTCAGAGATTATGGTGGATTGTAACGAGACCGCACACACTTTTCTAAAACAGAACACAATGACTTGGTGATTTGAGAACCGATATGAAACCCAGGGGAGGTGTGAGAGCTCCGTAAACCATGCTGTGATATCGTATCCACGTGACAGGGAACGTATCCTCTTACCAGATGCCATCTCAGTAGGAAACAATGTTTGAGCATTGGGGAGAACGTGGTCATGTAAAGTTTCCTCATAGAACTTACACACAAGATAAGCTCTGCAGAAAATCATTATATTACCGTCTATACTATCATATAACCACCCCCATGCTTCACGGTTAGCAGAAGACAGTCCGGTGCGTTAGCTTCAGACGCCATTTGGCACATGCACAGAGATTCACGTCCTGGTGTGAGAAACAAACCACAGAATATCGATTTATCGGACCACACGTGTTTACATTACTTAGCAATCCGTATCCTGTGGTCGTTTGTTACTTTTACTGGTGTCACCAGGAACTTATCTATAGCAGACCTACCTTGAATAACCAATTTATCCTCCCTTGAATTTCGTGGAAATCGGGGTTTCTCGGTGACAATTGACTTCCACTATAATTTTGGAGGCAGTTCTCTTTTCATTTCCTAGCACAATACCTTGTAATTTCTCTTTTATCCCTTTCTGATAATGTTGTCTTTTGACAACTGTTATGTTTGGTAAACATGCGTATGCTCGCATGACATAAGGAACAATGACTATCGATACCCCCACAATAGTTGCAACTCTCGTCACAAACGCTCCCACTAATCGGGCATAAACTCTGCCTTATTAGAAGTGTGTTAAGGTCTGCCATTTGTACACCACCGTCACACTACAATTACAGATGAACTGAATACTAGTAACAGGAAGTAAAGTCCACACTATACGTGGGTAGTCCCAGAAGTACCAGACCTACCGTATGGATGGCGGTGGTTGTTCGAAAAACATTACGATCATCGAACGTACCAACCTTATAAAGCTTAAGCTTGAAGACACTACGTTGTTTAGTATTTGTTTGCCAGCCGTCAATAGTGAACGCTCTCAGTGAACTTGTAAACATGGAAAAAATGCGTCATTGTTATGTGATACAGTACTTTCATTTTAAAGGTCCCAATCCAACCAATATCAAAGTCAAGCTAGATTCTACTCTGGGGGAGTCTCCTCGTTCATTTACAACAGTAAAATATTGGGTGACAGAGTTTAAACGTGGCTATATGAGCTGCAAAAATGAACATCGCAGTGGTCGAACAAATGAGATGACTACGCCAAACATGATTAAGAAAATCTATAAAATGGTATAGAATGACCATCGACTGAAAGTGCGCGAGCTAGCAAACACGGTAGGCATTTCAAAAAGTGCCGTACATCACATATGGACTGAAAATTTGGACATGAGAAAGCTGTGTGCGAGATGGGTGCATCGTTTCCTCGCAGTGAAACAAAACAGCATGGTGAGGATGTCTCAATCGAGTGTTTGACGCCGTTTCACAGCAACAAAGTCGAGTTTTTGCGTCGATTCATAACCATAAATGAAACATGGGCTCATCACTTCACACCTGAGACAAAGGAATAAATCAATGGACTGAAATGGGGAAAATTAGCTCCGAAAATGTCGAAGACAATTTCATGTGCTGGCAAGGTCATGGCGTCAGTTTTTTTGGAATGGGCATAGGATAAATTTCATTGATTATCTTCAAAAAGGAAAAACAATTAACGGCGAGTATTATGCAAACTTATTGCAACGTTTGAGTAATGAAATCAAGAAAAACGGCCACATTTGTCAAAAAATAAAGTGCTATAATATGAAGACACACTATCTAGACCATAATATATCCAGTGCTATAATATGAAGACCAGTTCACACATCTGTTATCACGATGGCTAAAATCAGTGAGTTAAAGTTTAAATTACTTCCTCACGCACCCCTCGCATCATTTCTCTTTCCAAACTTAAAAAGCAGCTCTGGTAAAAGATTTGTCAACAATGAAGAAGTGGAGTCTGTAATTAGTGGCTGTTTTTGAGGAGCTCGACAGTCCATAGTATAAAAACAGGGTATCGAAACAATTGAGCATCGCTGGGAAAAGTGTATATAGCCAAAAGGAGACTATATTGAGAAATAAAGATTGTTTTTCTCAGCCTCAAGTGAACAGAATGTCACGGTCGTTGAAGAGGAAATTGTAATCACTGGAAATCCATCGTCGAACATTGTCGAAGATGTTCAACATTTTCTGCGGTTTAATACGAAAACATTGATGACATGGTTGGACAAACAGACACGGAATGCTGAAGAAGAGGATGCTTTTCTGAAAGGTACCTTTACAGGTAACGAGTTTTGGTCATACTACTGCATGCCTAAAACAAAGTACGAATCAGTGGAATGGAAATATACCGATTCCCTACCAAAGAAGCAGCTCAAAGTGACTCAACCTAGTGCAGTATTGTTGGATATGCCAGAAGTGTTTTAACACGTGGGGCCACAGTGAATACTGCATGGTATGAAACAACATTGACGAAGTTGCGTCGTGCGCTTCGGGACAAACGCTTAACATCATTGCTGAAAATGTCAAACTCTTTCATAAGAATGCACCCCCTCATTTTGCTACCTCTATTCGTGAGGAACTGAGAAGTTTGAGTGGGAAATATTCGAGGACACAGTCGACTCGATGAAGCAATTGTTGGCTGGCTAATGTTTTAGTTCCGATGACAAAGTCAAATCGGTTGTGCACAATCCCCTCCCCAAATTTTCCACCCTACTTATTGTCAAAAACTAGTAAGGAGAGCTCAGTTGGTTGACAAAACCAAGATCATTGCTAAGTAGACTCAGTTTTCAATTTCGGTACTTTTTGCCGTTGTTAAAAAGTATCATTATGATATAACACGGATGTCTATTGGTCACGAAAGTCACTAATGTCACGAAATCAGAAAACGGTTATGAAAGTCAAGAAAAAGTCACGAAATTTAGCTTTTGGGTCAAGATTTTTTTTATCTACAAATATAAGTATAGACTGAAAAATTTTGTTGTATAAAACATCAAAATTCAGCACTAAAAGTGTGTGTGGTCGGCTTTAGACGCTAGCAAAGCACGCTTCTATCGCATGCGTGAAAATTCGGCCTAATTCGCATCCAAATTCCCTCTTTAGAATGTTTGACCAAATTTTATGGTTTGGTAAAGAAAAGGTCATGAAATTTCATTTTGGAATTTTATTAGACACCCTGTATAATTAAAGTTTGATTACTCAGTTTACAATGAAAAATTGTTCTCCCCAAAATTACGGACGCAACCTGCGAACTAAACCCGCCTGAGGCCAACCCTGCGCAGGTCGTTATACTCCCAAAAGATGGAATTTTGAACAGGACATTTTTAAACTCGTGCCACCCGGGATACCCAGATAGTTCGAGTCACCTTAGCTGACAGAATGGCGAACACCATGATAATCAGAGCCACCATGGCCCCTCAAGGGAGCGAACGAACTCTAAATAATCGATTGCTTGAAACAGGTATATTTTCTCGCGTTACTATCGAATAAATGGAATACGGAACTTAAAGGAGCAGTTCGAGTGAAAAACAAGTTTAGTGAAATAAAGAGTTTAAAAAATAAGAGACTTTTTTTTTTTTAAATCTTGATAGGCCGTCTCGTTCAGCTTCTATAGGTGTTTGTTTTTGATGAATCGTAAATGCTGACATCACCCGTGGGCTAGCAAGAAACAGTGAGCCAGCAATCACCACTCCCTTGTTCGCAGCTGATAACCTTTAACAGTGCAGTGGATTTAGTAGATAGTTTTGGGTTCGTTAGCAGTCTTGCTTTGTGTTGAATTCTTGGGGAACGTTTTTGTCAGTTGTTTTTCCTACAGCATTAGCATAAAAAAGAGAGAGAGAACAATGATTACGTAGTGTTGTGCGAAGCAGTGTTTGTTCCAGACATGTTTTTGAAGGCACTGTCTCCCGGAGCTCTGAAAGTGTCCCCCTGGAGGAGACCAAAATAATACGTCTATAATAAAATAATACATATACCGTGTGAAAAATAATATATGCCCCTCCGAATACTAAGTGTGGCCCCCGTTTTTTTTTTTTTTTTTTTTTTTTTTTTTTTTTTTTTTTTTTTAAGAAACACTGGTGCGAAGTAGAAAGCACGTATCAGTACAGCGCGTGCTGTGTCTGTGAAGGGAGGTAGGAATGCCCAACACATGCTGTGTTTTCGATTGTAATTCTTGTGCGATTAAGGCTGAGGGACATAAAGTATCTTTTTTTGCGTTTTAAAGTCGTGAGAAATCACCAGATTGATATAAATTATGGCTTAAGAAAACCAATAGGAAACATTTTGTGCCACATAAAAGCACTCGTGTTTGTTCCAAACATCTTGAAGAGTTCGACTTCAAGCAGTCATATATACTGAAAGAGAACCTAATGCCAGGAAAATCATTTACACGCAGACTGAGCAAGAATGCTGTTCCAAGTATATTACTGAAAGGCTTAGAATCCGAGCCATTGAACAAGCGCCGATGTGTGTCCAGTTGCCAAGATAAAGATATCGCACAAGACGCAATTGACGGTTGCAGTCAAGACAAGGCATTAGAGGGTAATAGCGATGGTGCCACTCATAATTCTGAAGGTACTGTTTCAGAAATAAATGTAAATACAACTGCTGTGCAATGTGAATTGGGGAGTGTAGTAATCATTGACTATGACAGTCTTCCTTAGGATATTGTTTCATCATTAAATTTTTCTGTATCAAGTGACAATGATGATGAAACGGGTGACGAGAGTTGTTCCGCGAAGAGCGATGCGAATAAAACCAATTTAACCGGTAAAGTATTTTTCGTATTCTGGCAAACTTTACAAATGTTATTTGATTTTTGCTACATATGCTGCGCTCCTGTACATACCTTGAAGCATTCTTAGAAAGCGTTTAAAGGAGAAGGTAGTGAAAGTACAGTTTATTGATGATAGAGTTATGATGTTGAGACTTAAAGGGAAAACGAAGGATCTAGTGATGATACAGACATATGCACCGACGACTTAGCATGTAACTGAAGTAGTAGACGAAAATTATGAGAAAATAGAAGAAATTATAGATAGGGAGAAGAGGGGTGTATGCGTAATTGTAATGGGAGATATCAATACAGTTGTGGGAGAAAAACAGGAAGGTAGTATCGTAGGCAAATATGGTTTAGACGAAAGAAATGAAAGGGGAGAGGGACTAGTGAATTTCTGTAGACAGAATCCACTAGTAATTGGGAACACTTGATTCAGTCAGCACAAGAGAAGAAGATATACATGGAAATCACCAATAGACGGTGGAAGATATCAAATAGACTATGTTATGATTCAGGACAGGTACCGGAATAGCTTAAAGAACGCAAAGACCCTTCCCGGGGCTGATATTTTCTCTCATCATAATCTTGTGCTGGCCGAAGTAGATATTCAACTGAAAAATGTAGACAGAAGAAAAGTAGGTAACAAAGTGTTGAATACTGAAAAGTTGAAAAACGAGGAAATAAGAAAACTTTTCGTTGAAAAATTCGAAGAAAAATATTCAAACCAGAAAAGAATAGGCGCAGATAGTAACGCACAGTGGGAATACATTAAACTTTGCTTACAGCAGGCTGCAGAAGAAGCAGTAGGTTACCGCGAATACAAAACAGCTAAGAAACCATGGATTACAGAGCAGATGTTGCAGAAAATGAGGGAAAGGAAGACGTGGAAACAGGTTAATACAGAAGAGGGCAGAAAGATGTACAGAAAGTTGAATAATGAGTTACGGAGAGAAACAGACAGAGCGAGGGAAGAGTTTTACAAAAGAAAATGCGAGGACATAGAAAAATTAGAAAGAGTTGGGAAATATGGGGAAATGTATAAGGAGGTGAAATCTATGGAATTTCGGAGGAAACAAGAGTGTATTACGATGGCAGTAGAAAATAAAAATGGGAAGGTAGTCAGCGACAGAAATGAGGTCATAGAAAGATGGAAAGAATACGTGGAAGACTTATATGAGAGTAGGGAGAGACCGTGTAGCCTAAATGTTGAAGTAGAAAATGAAGTAGGCGAGGATGATAAAGGATTTAGTATTCTTCGGGATGAGTTTGAAAAGGCTATATACGAGATTAGGAATGGAAAGGCAACCGGGATAGATAATATACCAATCGAATTCATTAAAAATATAGGAGACAAGGGAAAGAAAGAATTGTTCCGACTATGCAATGAAATACATGAGACAGGGGAGTGGTCAAAAGACTTCCTGAAGACGATCATGATACCGATGGCTAAGAAATCGAACCCAAAGAGATGTGAGGATTATAGAACTATTAGTTTCATATCTCATGCAGCTAAAATTTTGCTCCAAATGCTGAACAGAAGGTTATATGGAAGAACAAATGAAGAAGTTGAGGAGGAGCAGTTCGGGTTCAGAAGAGGTAAGGGCACAAGAGATGCTATTGGATTATTAAGGGCGATCGGTGAAAGATTTATAGAAAAAGGGAAAGAGGTGTATGTTGTATTTATCGATCTAGAAAAGGCTTTTGACCGCGTGAATTGGGAATTGTTGTTGGGAGTTCTAAAGAAGATAGGGCTGGAATGGAAAGATCGAAGACATAAGAAACTTATACATGAACCAACAAGTAAGTGTTAGGATAGGGGAAGAACTGACGGAAGAGAGTGTAATTGGAAGGGGAGTTCGACAAGGATGCTGCCTCTCGCCAACACTATTTAATGTCTGTCTAGAAGAGATAGTGAAAAAGAGTTTACATGATGATGATGGTATTTCGGTAGGAGGTAGAATGATTAGATTCATAAGATTTGCAGATGATATGGCGCTTGCTGCAGAATGTGAAAAGGAAATCAATAAAATGGTAGAAAACCTGAGGATGGGCTTTGAAGAATATGAGATGAAAATAAATGTTAGAAAGACAAAAACAATGGTGATTGGAACGAAGAGGTCTGTGGCAAATATAAAAGTGGGAGGGGAGAAAATAGAACAAGTGAATAGTTTTCGATATCTAGGTAGTATTCTTAGTAATAACATGAAGTGCGAACGTGAAATAAAAGTAAGGATAGGAATGGCGAAAGAAGCCTTTAAGAGGAAGAAAAGTCTGTTTTGTGGGACCTTGAATAGAGAGTTGAGAAAAAGACTCATAAAATGCTTCGTGTGGAGTGTTGTACTGTATGGGGCGGAAACGTGGACATTACGTAAAAGTGATGGAAAAGGACTGGAAGCATTCGAAATGTGGGTGTGGTGAAGGATGAAAAGAATTAGTTGGGTCGAGCGGAAAACGAATGAGTGGGTGTTAGAAAAGGTGGGGGAGAAAAGAACACTTTTAGATATTGTTAAGAATAGGAAGAGAAACTGGTTGGGACATTCCCTAAGAAGAAATCGTATCGTGAGGGACGTCATATTGGGTATGGTGGCGGGAAAGAGAGGCAGAGGGCGAAGGAGACTACAATTAATGGATGATATAAAAACAGAAAGATCATAAGTGAAGACGAAGAGGTTAGCGGAGGACCGTGGAGCATGGAAGCTTCTCAGCTGCTGCAAGTGACTTGCCAGTAAGGACAGAATATCTATGATTATGATGACGTAGTTGAATACTCAATATCCTGCATTTCTAGCTGGAATATTTTCCGCTTATATCCTATATCCAGTTATTATTTACATTTATAAATTTGTGCTTAAGGTGAGTTTAAAAGATAGCTAATTATCAACAGATGGCAGCACGTGTTCTGTATCTTTTTTCATTTCATTGTTGAGAGAGTTACAATATTGGGAGCTTTTTCTGAATATTAAAATTAAGTGCACTGTACAATTAATAAAACAAAATATCACAAAAATGCACGAATTGTTCTTTAATTATCGGTTCTTTTGTTTTTGGACGAAGTTTGAATATTTCCTCTCTTGAAGTTGATTCAATTATTGTAAATGTTGTCACTTCCTACAAAATATACAGATGGTGATCAGAAAAATGGAAACACCTGAAGAAAATTGCAACTTACCAGATTAATATGATGTTGGGCCATCTTTCGCCTTCAGAACAGCCTTGATGTGACGTCGGATGGAGGCATAGAGGTCGTGAATGATAGCAAGTGGAATTTTACACCATTTCTCGTGCAGGGCATCGGCCAGTTCTGTGAGAGAGAATGGAGGTGGAAATCGACGCCGGAGTCGTGTTTCCAAAACGGACCACAGATGTTCAATTATGTTGAGATCTGGGGATTGGGCGGGCCAGGGAAGGTGTTGAACTTCATCCCGGTGTTCCTCAAACCACGCTGCAACAACGCCAGCTGTGTGAATGGGTGCATTATCATCCTGAAAAATGGCGTCATTGTCCGGGAACAACATCCGGACCATAGGATGCAAGTGGTCTCCTAAAATTGCGCCCACAGCATCACCGAGCCGCCACCATGTTTCACAGTTGGGCGGAGACACTGCAGATCATAAGCTTCTTTGGGCGTTCTCCACACATAAACACGGCCCGTGGTTGGGAATAGGGTGAAGGATGACTCATCCGACCGAAGGATGACTCATCACACATTTCCAGTCCTCAACGGTCCAAGTTGCATGGTCGCGGCACAATTTGCGACGTGCGAAAGCGTTATGGTCCCTGATGAGCGGTTTGGCCCGTGCAACACGATCCCGTAAGTTCATGTCATGTAATTCGCGGCGGACTGTGATTGTCGAAACAGGGTGGGGAGGTGCTGATTGAGTTCTGCGTGACAATGCGCTTTAATACCCGGCGTGACCTGTCACTCATGATTTTCTTCCGCCCACTGTTCCGCTTCCCCGATGTGGTTTTCCCGTGTGTTGTGTAGGCCGTCATCACCTTCGACACTGTCCCACGCGACACACCGAACACAGTAGACACTGCCGTCACACTCATTCCACATAACCGCGCACCAACAATTTTCCCTCTTCGAAAATCTGAGAGGTCTCCCATTTTACACTACCTCCGTCTGCTGCAGCCACTGGATACTGCTGTTCCACAGGGCCTGACGTAGTATGGAGACCGACCTAACACACCACCACCAGCAGTCCGGCGCTGCGGGCGCCACGACACCACTGCCAACCCATACATCTAACGTGTTGCCAACTACAGGTGTTTCCATTTTTCTGATCACCATCTGTATCGGAAAGATGGGGGATATGTGAGAGCTTTTACAGTCCTCTTAATGTATTTTCCTGGAGTATCGCATTTAATGAAATCGCTAACAAGATACTGTTAAACCTGTCAAAGTCATTTGGATCGTCCTCCTAAGAGTGGAGTGTAATAAAAAAGAAAGATAGAAAACACTAAACAGTCTATTTATGTTGTAGGTAGAATTTGTTAAATAAGAACCTTAAAACACCTATGCATTTAAAATTATATCTCGACAGCTATTACTCAAGAAAATAGAAATGATTAGACAAAAGTACATCAATAATAGCACCTACAGGAATGGAAATAGAGTAATGTATTTTGTTATTGATATTGGGGTGATTACCTTGGAGTATAGTTGTATGGTTTCAGAATGTATTCATGTATCTTCATTTAAATTACTTGCTGTAAAGTGTCCATTAATTGTTTTGTGATATTGTATTAACAGTAACAAAAGTATTATTGTTTTGTTTCAGTTAATGGATGGAAGGAAACCTGTTGGAGGAAAGTTGGAAGTTAAAATTCGAATTCGAAACCCGATAGTAACGAAACAAGTTGAGCAAGTATCAGAAAAGTGGCTTGTAATAGATGCCTTCTGAATATGTTTTTTATTCTTGTTAAAATGTTACAAACAATGTTATTTTCGCTGTTCGTTAATAATGCCTTCGCTCATCATTGTAAGAAACAAAGAAATGCAACATTCTTTTGTGCAATGCCATTTTTGTATAATGTCATTTTTACTTTTGGGTGAAAACAATTAAGTTGTCACTGAAATGTAGAGAACTGTTTTGAACACTGATTTAAACTGCGAATCAAGTGTTGACCGCAAGACAGCAAATGTTTGTGTTGTTTTGCTAATTTCGAAGATACGTTAGATAGTCGCATATGTAATTCCTGTGGAGGTTTGTCTTCATAGTTATTGAATAAGACATAATAGAGGATTGGCATGAAGAAAGTAACGGAATCATCTTTTACTTATGAATCATGAATGCGATCATACGTATTTCCCTACTTTACTATTAAATCAGTGGCCGATGTTGAGGGAAGTCACATTGGTAAAAATTTATATTTTATCATTACAAGTCCAGGAAAAAAGTCTCGTTGTTATATGCAGCTTTCTGAAGCTTTCTTTCTTTAGCTTGCGGATGTTTTTTTTTTTTTTTTTTTTTTTTTTCAATGTGACTCCGCTTGAAAGCCGTGACCGGGTTCAATATACGTATAGTAAATTGATAGTAACCGCAGACAGCAGCATACCGTTTTTATGTTGTCTTGTTGATTACCTCTGAAGAACTTGATCAATGTGGGTACGATTTTCTGTATTAGACGAATTATCTTCTCTCCATGTGAAAGAATACATACTACAAATTTGGTGAAACAAAATTACACATTGGACAAGTAATGATGCTGTTGTACTAATGACCGTGAGCGATTCTCTCTCAATTTCGACGTATTTTTTTTTAAATAGTATTTGTAGTGGTTCTGTACGTAGCTACTACCACGAAGTATTAGCGTTCTTTTGCTACTATTTTCAGTTCACCGAATTAAAATATATATATATATATATATATATATATATATATATATATATATATATATATATATATAATTGTAGTATAGGCACATTACCCTGCAATTAAGTAAAAGTTTTTTCAATAATTTCTGCTCTTTTATGAACTATCTTTAGACACTTAGGTACCTTTAATTGTCTGAAGATGAGTTCACCAATTTTTCTTCATATTGTGTAGATTTTTTACCCTGTAATTTTCTAGATATTCGTAAAGGCACTTCATACTGCTATATTCTGCTTAATACTAATGAGTTTCGTATGCTTAGATATATCAGTTATTCTAATACTTTTAAACTGTTAGATTCGTTTATACTATGTAAGAAAAGTCATATCATTACAGACAGACAAATTTAGCAGCATGTACTAAATATACGTATCTCATTAAGGTGAGAGGCCCTATTCACTAAAACCAGCTAATGCTTAGTAAAATTCTTTCCTCTTAAACGAAACGGGAAATGACATTTTAAAAATAACAGTGATTTTACGTAAAACTTAGGTACATGTCTATATTTCCGTTAGAGAAATCTTTCAGTAAAATTGTTCAGTGTTTAACAAAGATCTAGTAACTTTCAGCTAGTTGTGTTGTAACTACTGGAATATGATGACACAGGTTCGATTGAATGTAGTAAGAAAGAAGTATAATTGATAATATTAAGAAATTCGAGATTTTTACATATACACGGTTCTAACAGTAATTAATTTCACGTGGTATCGATTACTCATTTTTTAAAATCAGTTGTCTTAATCGAATGACCCATAGAATCCTGGACATCTAACTAGTGTATTCGATATTAAAAAAAAAAAAAAAAAAAAAAAAAAAAAAAAACTAACGAATAATAACTCAAATCTAGTTGATAGTGTTGATGAAATAAACACAGAACAAGATTTAAGGAAGAAAAATAGAAGTCAGTTTCTTTCCAAACTACTACTATATTGAAATCTTCGTTCAGAAATACGTTTTCATTAGTAAATATACGGTACTTCTTCAGTGTTCAAAAATGTAAAAAGAAATGGGCTCAAAAGTCATCGTTTAGAAATATGTTTTCATTATGAATATACTTCTTCAGTGTTCAAAAATGGGCTCAAAGTTTACTGACTGATGCATCAGTCACCAAGTACACACGTTTTTGCACCACGAATTTCGATTTGAGCAAGATCCGTGCAGATGGAAATGCCCATGAAATAACTCGTCACCATTGACATCAGGCTTGAACTAGGTAAACTTCGAGAAAAGAAGACATTCACGTGATCTATATTGAGCCCTGATGAAACTAAGTAATGATCAAACACGCGCATTTGTTTTCCAATACTAATCTTGCTCCACACGTACGTATACGTATATGAGAGATGATCTCTGCTGCGACACAGTAACTATGTATTGTATTTTACGATCGCATGGCCCTCTACAAATCCCTGTTGTACTTCCACTTCTCAGCTGGTGTGGCGAAGGTCATTTGATTCCTTGCACTCTTGAGAAAACGTAACTCAAACATTGGAGGAGAAACTCTAATGCACAATGTCTCCTTTCTTCTTTCACTGAAGTGTACGAGGCAACTATGGATGGCATATTGGCTTTTCTTCTTTCAAACAGCGTTGTTATTTTACGCGTTATCTAGTGTTACCAATAGCAGCTAAAAAGTGCTGTCAATTACAGACGGGTGTGTGTGAGAGAGAGAAAAAGAGAGAGCTCACTGTCATTTGTAAACATTTCTAGTCAAATAATTCGGACAATGGAAACGAACAAGCTTTTGAATCCCTAGAAAGTTCCTATATTTATTTCCCAAATAGCCTCTAAATACCTATTATACTCCTACATTGTGATGTGCTGTAATGATTATTTTATATTCTTTCGGCAACACGTCGTGCCACATCTATTCGCGTCGAACACGAGAGAGATTTATGTAGTGGGTTATACCACTGACATTTGAAAGGTTGCGAGCCAGAGAGAGTAATTTCCATTCGCTACCAAAATTGAGAAGATGTTAGTGCATTTTGAGTTGCCTTTTGGTTTTGAAAGATGACTAGAAACATTTCCTGCAAATGCGAATTTCAATCACACTATATATCCTGTGCATGGGACGAATTGTAAGGACACTATATATATCCTTGGATGTTTCTTTTGTCACACGGAAGTAATAATGACCTGGGTTCTCGACATTTCAGTTGAACTGAAATGCGTGAAAAGTAATACAAAACACCACAGGATGGTTATTCAATTTCTATGTATGCTTGCTCTATTATATTTATATAGTAAATTTTATATTTTATAGAATGCATATGAAACGTAACTTCAAATGAAACTCTTGTAGAATTAATATGAAACAGCTAGAACTGTAATTTTGTGTGTGAATGAAAGTGTATGAACTCATCATAATGAGAAATGAATTGCTTAAAGTGATTTAATTGCTGTTATTGTGCAGCGACTTAACTGATAATGTGTATTTTTCTGTGATAAAGTTTTGTAACTTGTGAAGAGTTTACTTTATTTAGTTCAGACAAAAGGATTGTGTATTTGTGTTTGTATATATAAAGTGTATAGTAATGTATAATTTATACTTGCTACAAAACAAGCTAAAGGTATGGGGAAAAAGATGTTATTTTTCATGATGTGAATAAGGTGCTGCCTAATCTAATAAAATAAAATAAAATAAAATAAAAGTATGTCACGTATATTGTGTTGAGTTTATTTGTTTTCTCAAAATGTTTTGAATTCAAACTTGAATGTGTTACTAGACTCATATTGAACTTAAATATTTATTGTTCATTTATTTGAATCGTGAGAGCTATTAACATGTTTCGCGTTCTGGGCTTCATTGGATTTTTAAAGGTATATCAGTGGTGCTCATTTCTCTTCTCTATGTTCTGAGAAATCCTCATTATTAGTTGGTTGCTACAGTATTAGGCTACTGTAGGAGTGTCGTTTAAATAGATCTTCAAAATTCTTTCTATAATAAAAAATAAGTTTTTTTTTTTTTTTTTTTCCATCATCATTCATCTTATTCATTCTTGCTTCAATTTGACTTTAGTGTTCCCAAATGAATAAACAGATGTTGGCTAAATTAGACACTTTGTATGCTGAACACATAGTATCGGAATGCATTTGCAAGTACAATGTAATTTTACTCTGTCGTTTCAGACACATCCGTGCGGTCAAAATAAACGGCAATGGACAAGTGGAAGCCACCGGAATATTGGAAAAAAGTTTTCTACGTCATGATGATCCGCGCTAGGCATCCAAATTCTGCAATCAAGACAGCTGCTCAGTGCTACTTAAACACCGTACAAGCGGTACGATATACAACAGAGCAGCGGAGAAGTGCAACGAAGACTGCGAAGCCATGGCAGATACAAAAACGTATAGAAGACGTCCAATTGTTACCGAGCACGAGAGTTCATCCAATAACTGCAGGAAAAAATGGCAGAAGACCCGAGCACGGAAATGCGAGCTCTGTCGCGATAAATAGGTATTGCACTGTCGACAATGAAGCTGGCTGTGAAGGATAATCTCTGCTTATAAGAGGCTTAAAGGCCAGCTCCTGACAGAAGTGGCTCGAAAAGGCACTTCAAGGCAAAGAAACTCTTTAACAAAGTAAAATATCTTGTTGAATTAAGAACAATGTGGTTCTTCTTTGGGGGTTCTGAGATACACAGGCCTCAGAATAATAGATGGTTTGCCTACAATTCATCGGACGTTCCTCATATCATGCACACTAAATTACCCAAAGCTACGGTGTTTGGATGTTTCTTCTGTAAGATTGTACCACACGTCTTTGAACAGACTCAGGCTCACTTCAAAAGTTTATGTGGAGTTGCTGAACACTGTGGTTAAGCTTTGGGCGAGGAAGGTGGCATCAAGATTTAGCTCCTTGCATACCGCCGGGAAGACTCAGAAATGGTTGTCAAAAAAGTTCACGATTTCACCAGTCCCAGCATGTGGCCCTTAACTCCCCTGATTGCAATTCTTTGATTATTGTGTTTGGTAACCAGCCATATTACCTGTAACACAAAGACCCAACTGGTCAACGGGATTTGGGCAGCGTTCCAGGCTCTCCGTCGGGAGACATGCATGCCATTTGTTTCAGATTTCGGAGCCACCTGAAGTTGTGGCTACTAAAGTTTTTTTTTTTTTTTTTTTTTTTTTTTTTTTTTTTTTTTTTTTTTTTTTTTTTTTTTGAGTGATTCCTCCATGCATGCCATTTGTTTCAGATTTCGGAGCCACCTGAAGTTGTGGCTACTAATTTTTTTTTTTTTTTTTTTTTTTTTTTTTTTTTTTTTTTTTTTAGTGATTCCTCCTTTCGTTGTTTTCGTTATGTGACTTTTGCATGTTTTCAGTATATTTCATTTTCATTCAGGTATTCCATGTTGTTGTCTTACAGTAACAACTGTCATATATCGAGAACACCGTGTAAATAAATGTGTTAAACCTAGTTTGTTAGAAACCTAGTTTTGATTAAATGTTCATTGTTAACTTATTGTAGAAATTAAAAGATTTCCCCGTATACTCTGATTTTCTGCTCGACTCACTTTAGTGGACATTGTCCTGGGTTCAATACCTGATAAGACAGCTAGGAAATATCTAAAATGGAGCAGTAGGGGATTCTGATCAGGAAAGTTAGAAAATGCGGCGATGACTGAGGGTTATGTTAAATTATTAATTTACGCGTAAGTGATATTTATTTATTTTATTTAGGCCTAAAGGATATGCGCAGTATATACGGAATATTTCCGACAGCTATATAGAAGTACACATGCTTTCACTAAGTCCCTGCGTACAACATGTAGATTTCAGGATAAAATTGTATGAATATAGAAGTACTAAGTGAAATAACTGAAATCATCGCACGTTTACGTGAAATCATTTTCTGTAGTTCCTTCTTCGCTCAGCCACATGGCACGGTTTCAGGGCGTGCACACTCCTATTTCGAATGACCGTAAGGCGTAAATGCCTGTGAGTCGGCGATTGATTGTCACCTGCGATGTGTGGCATTTGCTGGCCATCGCACACTGTGTGTGGGGATTTTCGGAGATCGCAATACACTAAATCACATGCAATAGCGGCGGGGTCCTCTTCATGGAAGGCCGGTTTTTGGCTGCTTGCGTGTGTGTGTTGGGCCCAGGACTCTATGGCGCACATTTTTCCGTATAATACGATTCACAGTGGCACCATCTACATGAAACTTTATAACTTGATATTTCTATGAATGCACGACTCTGTGAACTTAACGTTGGAAAGAGCAACAATGAATCCCTCCCAGAATCTACTTAGTTTCGGCGACATCAGACTACGCTCGACAACACTGCTCTCCTGTGTTACTAACGAGATACCGTGGCTTGCCTTATTCAGTCTAATGGCGATGGGTTACGCATGCGCGGTACAGTTGCTCATTGATTTCGGTTCAATATAAATGAATCAACCTTTGTACATTTCTGTGTAATAAGTTTGAACATTTTTTCTCAAACGATTTTAACAAAGTGAGATGCACCTGTCGTTTTAAAATGAAAGAAGGATTTGGCTCAGTCTTAACGTTTTCAAAATTATTACTCTTTCTCACTAAATCTTCAGTGAAATCTAACCTGTATTTACATGTATTCTAAAATCAGAAAGAAAAGTCATATAATGATCACGTATTTTCCATTTTTTTCCAGTACGAAAATCGGTCACTTTAGTTAGAAACACCCATCTTCTCTCTATTAATACGACTCAAGCTAGATATGTCGAACCAAATGTATTATTGAATATGAATTGAAATTAAACCGCTAATCGAGGAGCAGGTCTAAGAACCGAAAGTCAGGACTGACTGATCTGTCTCGATTTTATTTTTCTGCACAAAGGACGGATATACGAGGAAGTATCAAAAAGTTCGTGCAATCACCTGCAAGGTGACAAACTACGAACACTCTCAAACGTGCATTTTATAATTAGGTTTTTGTATGTTAACTATGCAAATTCTGGACTCATTAGAATAACTCTTTCTTTCTTTTCTTTCTTTCTTTTTTCACGTAAGTTATTGAATTAGCGATTATTGATAGCTTGAGACACGAAGTATCATTAAGTTGCTCCATCTTCAGGGGAGATCAACAAAGCAGATCCACGAGGAGATGAAAGAAGTCTATGGGGATGATTATAAAAGTCCATCCTATGATATGGTGTCCAAGTGGGAACGGCAATTCCAAACTGCACACATGACTACCGCGAACGCCTCTAGTTCTGGAAGGCCATCTTTCACTGATGATGCTGCCTTGACGAAGAAAATTGAGACGATCTTAATGAAAGACAGGAGAATTGATCTGCGTGAAGTATCATTCACAACTAGCTGCATCTTCAGAAAGTGTCAGCACAGTGGATGTCATTACTGCTCACACCTTTCCAGAAGTGAAATCGCAAGGACGCTGCAAGAGAAATGTTGCATCGTTGTGAGGCCGATGATGAGGATTTTTTCGGCAGACTAGAGAGAATGGCCATGAAAGTTGGGTTTATCTTTATGACTCAGAAATAAAGGAAATGAGGAAACAATTGAAACACCCCTCCTTTCTGCTCCTAAAAAGGCACAAGTGCAGAAGTCTGCCGCCAAGATGATTCTTTCCGTTTTCTGGGACTGTGAAGGGGTAATTATGACAGACGCCTTACCACAGGGAGTACCTATTATTCCCATCTCCTGACTAAGTTAAGAGAGGAAACGTCGTAGATTGGTCACAAAAGGAATGCTGGTGTTGGCAAACAATGCACCAGCTCATTCCGCCCATGCATCCATGATGAAGGCAGTGGAATTAGGATATGAAATATTGCTTCACTCTCATATTCACCGGACCTAAGATCAAGTGACTTCTTTATCTTCCCAGAAATAAAGCGTCCACTCAAAGGACACCATTTGGACAGTAAGGATGATATTATTTCTGAGGTTGAACTGTGATTTCAAAGCCAAACTGCAGACTTTTACAAAACGGGTTTACGGAAAGTGAAGAACCACTGCCAAAAATGTGTTGCTTGTCACATTGGTTAGGTATGGAGAACGACTAATACCATTATGCCGTCAGAATTCTACAGAGTGGATTTCTTCTTAGTGATTGTATGAACGTTTTGGGTCCAAGTGTTCCGCGTCCCCGTAAATTTAGTCGGGACGGGCAAATGTCCCGTATTTTAATCCCGTCCCATTCCTGCTATCAATATCAGCTTATTCGAAAAGTGAAAACTCAAATTCTGACATTGGCTGGGAATCCTGTAATTAGTGAAGAAAAGCTGTGACGTGTAACAGCTTCGAGCAAGTTATCATATTACCCTCTCCGATTTGATAGCGAGCATTCCAATAGACTCGCAGCGCAGAGTTGCAATTGTCCGTTAGCAGTCAAGAGGATCTGCAATCTTTGATAAAGTGCACGAGTTGAGTTGTTGTTGATAATACATTACAAGTTAAGTGTTTGTTTTGTATCAACAAGAACGCCTAAAGTGCACGTTTTCTTCCAATTAGGAGAAGAAAAAAACCATTTTTGAAAGCAACAAAGTTGAACTATGAAGTTGACTGTAAAATTTGCAATGCTACTTTTTCCATTGTACTTGGTGGAAACTTGAACACTCTCCAAGACAGTGGCGGCGATAAGGGCCCCGCAGACCCCGCGGTGCGGGGGGGCCCCGGACCAGAGGGGGCCCCTACAAGGTACGCTCAGCAAGACTTATTTTACGTAATTTATAATTTTAATGCATTTTGAAAGCGTTTCTACACAGCCTATAACTTAAAAAAAAAAACGATAAAATTATAGACAAATTCTTGCTCCTGAAAGTTAGGTAAACAGTTCTTACAAATTTTGTGTTCCATTCCATTTCAAGTGAAACATAGTGATAGTGACACTTACAATACCTCTCCTTAGTTTTATCATATGTGTTTGTGTGTTGAGTGTTCAAGTGTGAGAATACAAGAAGAGTTTCCCTTTCGTTTTATTCTAGGCAATGAGAGTACTGTATTTTACGCGAGTACACAAAATATTAGTACGTTAATTTTCCTTTGTGTGGAATGTAGTTACAGTATGATCCCGGATAACCGAAGCCCGAATTATCCTAAATCGCAAATCCAATAAACATGTACTGTGCTGTACTGTACGGGAATAATCTAAAAGACGGGGACGCGCTAGGCTGTGCCTAATCCATATGCTATAAAGATAAACTATTACAGTACTAACTACCAATAGAATACAGATGTACTGTAGTCCTAAAAATGTTCTTTTAACTTACAAAAACTAAAAACTGAAGCCACTGGCGTAACAGACGTTAAGTCGTGAGCCGGCCTCAATGCCATATTTTAACGACTGGTGGACTTACAACCACGGTGGAAAAAATCATTTTTTTAAAAAAAAATCATTTTTGTTGATTTTTTTGATTTAAATCGATTTTTTAAATTTAAATCAAATCTTTCTCCTCGTATAATACAAGTCACGAACTGAAGAAATAACATTAGGAATTAGTATTAAATGTTAGTTATGCCATTTAAGCGAAAGTATTGGGGTTAAATTTTGAATTAATCCCCAATCGTTAACCTATTTCAATCCCAAACAATATTTCTTCAGCATGAAGGAAAAAGTACAGCAACATTTATCAACAGCGACATTTTCTTTTCACGAAAGTTACTGATATTTCGCAGGGGCATATTTTAAAAAAATCGGAACTAGCTAGCGGCACAAAATATATATAAAGTACATATATTTCACCTAAAATTAAGTAATTAACTCTATGGTCTATGGAACACGGAGCTTCAATGCCACGTTTACAAAAGCTCTCCATTGATTTCTATCCTTAGCCAATTGGATCCAGTTTCTACTTTGTATTCCTATTTCTGTGAGATCCATCTTAATGTTGTCCTCCCATCTGCGCCTAGGTCTTCCCAATGGTCGTTTTCCGATTGGTCTTCCAGTCAAGACTTTGAAAGCGTTTCTACTTTCTTCCATTCTAGCTACATGACCCGCCCACCTAAGCCTCCTAGACTTGACAACCCTAACAATGTTGGGTAAACGGTATAAATTATGCAGTTCCTCGTTATGAAGTTTCCGCCATTCCCTATTCCCGTTCCTCTTGGGTACGAATATTCGCCTCAGGATCTTGTTCTCAAATACTTTCAGTCTATACTTTTCCCTCATAAAGCGACCATGTTTCGCAACCATACAGAGCAACAGGCATGATTATCATTTTATATTTTTTAAGCTTCAAATTTCTCGACAAAATTCGCGACGAAAACAGATTTTGAACTGATTAATAACAAGAATTCCCTGCTTTTAGTCGACATTTAAGTTCTTCGTGAATATGGTTTAGGTCTGTTAATATTGATCCTAGATATTTGAAAGTATCCATTTTATCAAAAGTATTATTCGATATTTTAACGCATTCAAAATTGGCCGTATTATGATCCCGAGGAACCTATGTATTTAGTCCATAAATTTCGCTTAGTTTTAATTCTTTTTAGGAGAGGGGATCGGACCAACTCTAAATGCGCTCCTATTATCTGGAAACCAACAAATAGACGTGAATAGAAGAGAATTTTCGCTTTAAATGTCCATGGTGATTTCCCCGTTGGAATAGTTAACGATTTAAAAAACGTATGCTACGAAGAGAAGAAAGCAGGATTCACCCGTTATCCGTTCAAAGCGGGATTTCTCTAATCATCGTTTGCACGATACTCGTTTTCATACTGTGCTTACATACATTTGAGTCTCATTGTATTATGATTATTATTTTCCATAATCGAAATAAGAGAACAGAAACGGGATTTTACTTATTTTCACTTTAAATTCATTTATTTCGGATTTTGATTTAAATCTGGATTAAAATCGTGATTTAAATCAACCCACCCTGCCTACAATTACTTGGGTGACAAACCGGTGGTCAGTCTATTGCGTCACCCTCCATCAACAGGCGTATCACTCCTCAGTTTTCCTCACGACACTGGGCAGACGTCAAAAATTTGGAGTATTCCAGCGGAGGATTGAACCCAGGATCACGTGGATATGAATCCAACGCTGTAACCACTAGATTATGGAACTCCTTAACTTTAATAAAGAACATAAGTGTAGCATACAAAGGAAGTTTTGAAGTTATTTGATCTTCAAAACATTTCAGATAAATAAAAAAATACTGATCTTCAAAACATTTCAGATAAATAAAAAAATACTGTAGTACAGGTCCGGTAACAGATGTCCGTGACTTAACAAATAAACAAAAAAAAATCCGAAATAAGCCTCCTACTTTAGATCGGTTAACCGTGGTTGTACTGTATTATTATTATTATTATTATTATTATTATTATTATTATTATTATTATTATTATTATTATTATTATTATTATTATTATTATTATTATTCATAGTAGCTGTAATCATAGTGGTCATACTGTTAACATTGTAAAATGGTACATTAGGACGCATATAGAAATTGTAAATGAAGTTCGAGTAACACATGGCCATTCGGTTCAGATTTTGCGGGGGGGCCCCGAAGCCGGTATCGCCGCCACTGCTCCAAGACCAAAAACAAGCAAACATAAATTGGCTTTGAGTGCTTCTACATTTACAAGCACAAGGAAGATGAGTGACATTTTCTCTAGCAAGACATTAGATAAGTTAACAAGAATTATAAATAATCTTTCTCAGGCTAGGAGCTAGGGTCATAGAATTGTGCTTTGGTCTAGGGCTTAGAAATATGTAAATTCGGCCCTGACAATTTCACACGAGGCAAGAAGAAAAATCAGCTAAGTTTTAATGCATATTATTTTCCTGTAAATCATTTTTATAAGACGTTATCTTGAGTTTTTTAGACGCGAACAATTAATTGCAGGGAACGAAGAGAGAAAAGTAGTTGCAGCTTAGGAAATGTCGCCTATTATACTGTTGTTCATAACCAGAGCTACAGTTCCTTGGATAGTATTGGAAAGTTTGAGGGATTGGAGATTAAAGGTGTCCCGTATTGTCATGGAGGAAAAAAAAAAAAAAAGGCTTAGCTATGGAATAATTATGAGTATAACAAAATCGGTAACTATGAGCTAATACTGCGAGTCAGAAGACGGGGAAATATTTACTTCACTTGACGTGGATACATAATCATGAGATCTATAAAGTATGAAAAGGAAAGTTAACTGCACATGATCCAGTGGAGGACTTTCCTATTCTGGGTTACTTGCTGGATTCATTGAGTGTTTACATAAATGTATGTGTGTGTGTATTATTGTAAGTTTGCATTAGAAGTAACATTAACATACTTTAACTGACTATACCTCTTAATTGGTAACCAACTAAATCTTCGAGAAGTTTTATTTTCGATTAGTCTTTAAGCAGACGTGTTGGGATATAGCGCATCCCACCATTAGGTTTTACAATGTGGCAACAGTGTTTGTTTAGGATTTCAACTGCCACTTCAGGTGTTGATCGATTGTTCTTTGACAAGTGAGCTGATGCAGTCGTATGTCCTTCATATGTGTTCTTTGTTTATTTCAAGTGAATTGATGTGACTTGGGAACATAATGACGTTACACGAAAATATCATTGATTTGAAAGTTACAAGAAATTCGATTTACAGTTGGCCATCCTGCGTTTATCAATATCATTAGAAATTCGTACAAATATGCATCAAAATTATATTAAAATACTATTGTAGCAAAAAAAAAAAAAAAAATCCTCAGAATATACTGTAAAGGTAGGAAAAATGCCGTGTAGTTCGCAACCCATGGTGGATTAGTAGTTTATAAATGATGCATGTGATTGCTAACCGACACAAAGATAAACATGTGAGGTACAATATTCCCCATGCGCCTGATAATGTTAAGCAAATTGACGCGCCCACTTACAAGTTAATAAATTTAATTCAGAACTTGAAATAAGAATACTTAAAGGGGGGCTACTTTCCCTAAAGAGTTCATATTCTCCCTGCTTATTTTCCGGGCTTAAAATTTCCGAATTCTCCGTATTTCGAGGTATGAAATTGAAAGTTTTAACATTCAAGGCGCTCAAATTGTTCACGATTTGAACATATGTGCATCACAATCCATCTTAGGAAAATAGAGAGAAAATACACATGCATAAGATTTACAAGGTCATTGCGCCAGATCGATCCCTTTGTTCTTTGAAGGCGGTGAGGTTCCTTCAAGGACATTTCAAAAATAGTGTACACAGAGATCATTCGTCCACGTGATAAGCATCCATTGCATAATGTGTTACTCCTCCCGTCTTGAATCTAATGACGTAGGTAGGCAAACACACAGTAGACCGTTGTTAATGACTACTGATTTATGGAAAGCAGCAAAACACACCCATAGCAAGTGCATTATTTAATTAACAAAGCTTCTCGAGGATGCTGGGTGGATTTTTATAAGAGGATTCTTAGATTGTTCAAGATATTACAATTTACATTTTAAAAATTATCTAAATTCTATTGTTTTGTGTTATTTGAATATTTTGCCCAAAGGCAATACAGATTGGCATTCAAAAATGCGGCAACCTGAGGAGTGCCGGATTTTTTATGATTACATAGGCTATGCTGTATATATTTAACAAAAGCTAACTACCTATTAAGTCATTTAAAGAAAGAAAATTTAGTACTAAATTTAAAGCAGATGCAATTTTAATGATCACCAACTAAAAAATCAAACAGTTCTACAGAATTTTAGTTCAGCTGAATAAATTAGTTCTGCAGAATTTTAACTCAACTAAATTAAATACTTTCTCAGATTGTTCTCTAATATTAAAAAGAAAACAGTGGCACGCCAGGACAGTGTGATAAATTTTAAAATGCGTTCGAAACCCATGCCTGAAATGACAAGCATCTTGGCATTTCAGCTAAACGAATAAAACGCAAGCTCTGACGCGACGTTGCCGAATGCTAAGGGGTGTGGCTATGGCTAAGCAGACAAACTACAGTGCGATCAGGTGGCAGAGGATAGACGTGCATATGTACAAAATAAACATTGCAATACCGCTGGCCTCTCATTTGCTAGCAGCATTTAAAGGGAACTTCGAACGCCGCCTTCAAATGCCAAGATATTTGTCACGCCGTTTAGATTATCTATGACTGGATTTTTGAATATCAGCCTATAACTAACGTAGCTAGGTGACAGGGACGTACGCAGGGGGTGGGTCCTGGGGGTCCTTACCCCCCCCGAAATCCGGACTTGTTTGTAAATTTAGTCTAATTTTAGGGGCAATTTTACAATTTTTAATATAATTTAGCCTGAAATATTAATCGACATAGTAATATTAATGATGAAATACAGATTTCTCTCTCACTTTTTCTGGGCTTGAGACTGGCAAATAGTTGGAATCCTAAGTTGATGCACATCTATTTTGGTTTGTTTAAAAACTGTTAAATTTCGCTTTGTGCTCTTTTCTTTTTTAACACTTATTTATCTAGTACTGTTACTATATACCATATAGCATAATCAATGGGGTCAGCATCCTATATGTCTTCAACAGGGATGTAATCATGAGGTGGGTCCTGGGTGTTCAGACCCCCCAAAATCCTGACTTTCTGTAAATATAGTCTAATTTTAGGCGTAATTTTACAAATTTTAGTTTATCTTCATATTGATTTTGAATCCCCCAGAAAGCTTTGAACCATGGGTGGAGTTAGGAATTGGTTGCTGGGGGCAGACCTTTTTTCTGCTGGGGGGTCACGGTTAATACAAATGAGAATTTTAGGATCTTACAAATGGCATTTTTATTTGTCAAAAAGTTGGGGGCAATGCCTCCCCTATGCTCCCCCATAGCTCCACCTATGCTTTGAACCCCTCCCGAAATAAATTCCTGCTCTCGGGTATTTTCAAAAATCATCAGTAACTTTGTATTTATGAGCGATTCTCTTATGCATCTATTTATATAATTTCTTTCTTTTGATCTGTTTTAGGTTAAGTTCCATTCTGAAGATAAACATCACATTCATGCTTTCTGCTTGAAGCAGGAAATAAAGTTTGAATCTTCGGATGTGATCTACCGAGCAATGCATCTATTTTATTATTCCATCCTTCTTATGTTCCTCAGGAATATCTTCATTGTCCATGCACTAATGTAGAAAATAATAGAAGATCCTTGTATCTTTATTAAATAACAAGAACTTCGACACGAATGAATAACCAGCCTTCATCCACGTCCTACACAGTAAAACATGGTTGTGTTAATTCAACTCAATTTTAACAGGGCAGTGGTTCCAGCGTGACTACCACTATGCGGTGTTAGTTCAACACAGACCCCGCGGTGTTGGCGTTTAACACAGGGTGTGTGTTACGTCTTTAACACACAACTGGTGTTGAGCGGTGTTAAATTCGAATCTGTGTTAGTATTTTCGGTGTTGATTCGACACCATGTCAGGGTCGATAGTGTGGAGAAAAGTGTTATGTGTTACTTTTGGCGGTGCTGCACCAATACGAAGAAAGTAATACAGTGTGTAGTGTGTTAATTATTTTGTGTTAATATTACACCATGTCAAGTATCAATATAACACAGTCCTTGTGTTACTTCAACATCATTTTCTTGTTATTTCAACACACAATCTGTGTCATAATTCAAGGTCAAAGCCGTATAAGTAACACCGTTTTGGTGTTAATACAACACACCTTCTGTTAAAATTCAAGTTCAGACCTCCAGATTAACACCGTTTTTGTGTTAGTTCGACTCCACTTCTGTGTTACTACGACACATATTCCGGTGTTGAAATAACTCCGTGTGTGGTGTTGATGTAACCATTTTTCTGTGTTGGAAAACCATGTGGTGTGCATGCTTACGCTTAACGAAGATTCTAATTTTAAAATAAGAATAGTAAACTACAGAACACTTCATTCATAAACTTTTTTTGTCGTTCTCCCCAACATTTATTGCGAAGTATTTCTTGATGGTACGAAACACTACCTTCACCAACATCTTGTTCAAGAATGATAGGAAACTCTTACCTACATCCTTATAATATGTTTGCCTCTTAATACTTCTTGTTTTCCGCAATTTTTGAAGCACAGTCCCCGGTGCTGACTGGTGAGCTCTAGTGCAATGTAGAAGTGACACAGTATTACGATGTTCTTTCTCGCCGTTGACATATTTCTTCAGAAACATTATGTAAAACAATTGAAAACAACATCGCGCGGTTTGCATGTTGAAATTTTGCGTACATACCTGGATTTGCTTAAGTATTTCTTTCTACTGTGTTTGTCTGTAGCTTCAATTCATAAGCCTTATAATTAGGTGCCCAACATATTTGGCAATCTCGTAGAAAGCAACACCGAAGATTCTACACTTGTGTTAATTTAGCACATAGGCTGTGTGTCATTTCAACTACCGGCATTTGACACACAACTCCAAATGGAGAATGAGTTGTTCTAACCACCTGTTTGTGTTATAGGGCTATTTTAACACAATCGTGTTAACGCATAGGCATGTCGTTGAAATAACACAATGATTTTTATTTTTTTATTTATTTATTTTTTTTTACAGTGTATGGTTTCACGAAACCTAGGCTGCACACATCTGAATTGCAAATCCTATTTCATCACTAGTATATTCACAGACGAGGCCTGAGTTGTGCACTTTCGTCCGTAAGCGCTTTATACGAGAAGAGCAACCATTCACAAGCATTAATTGAAAAGCTTATCTTACTGCTAATACAAATGGCGGCTGCTTTGAAGTGCTATTGAATATCTGGAGATCCACACATATCAAATAGCATAAGTAAACCACACAACAAATATTCTGTTGTAATTCTTTTATCTATGTATCAGCATATCATATACATTTATGTAAGTAGTGATCTCACTCAACAGTCTTCGGCTTATTTTTTTAGTCTCGATAGAAAATATTAATCCTAAATTTGATAGAAACACATAAAACTAGGAATGCAATGGATATACCCGATTGCAATGAAATGAGCTGAGCGAGCTTAAACTACGTAATCAGGAAGCGTTTTTCGGTGATTATTCCTCGATGGTACATCGGATTTTTGATTTCGACCTATGTTGTCACTCAGCACGACATACTCTATCAGCGTGCTAAGTTTGGTTGAGATCGGCCAAACGGTCTAGGAGGAAGCGTTTTTCGGTGATTATTCCTCGATGGTACATCGGATTTTTAATTTCGACCTATGTTGTCATTTAGCACGACATACTCTATCAGCGTGCTAAGTTTGGTTGAGATCGGCCAAACGGTCTAGGAGGAAGCGTTTTTCGGTGATTATTCCTCGATGGTACATCGGATTTTTGATTTCGACCTATGTTGTCACTCAGCACGACATACTCTATCAGCGTGCTAAGTTTGGTTGAGATCGGCCAAACGGTCTAGGAGGAGTTCGCGGACAACCAAACGGCTAACCCGAGTATAAGAGCTTCGCTTCGCTCAGCTCAATGATTAACACAACCGCAATTGTCTCGGGTTTTCTCATAATCACAATTGTTATATATTCGAAAATTCTGCCCAAACTGAACCACTTTCGAAAAGAGTACGTTGTGTAACTTTTTTCAAATATGTTTTAACGCTGGTCCGAAAATACCGCCGAAACTGAATCGCTTTGGGGGAAGGTTATGTTGTAATCTTCACGACACAAAGTTTAGTGTTTCTGTAATCAGGAAGCAGTGTAAGAATAGTGATTGTGATAATAGCTTGTCTTTAATCAAGAATGTGATCATCAAGTATAAAGTTTGCTGCTCCAACAAAGGTAACGAGAATACGACCGTACACAACCCTCCACCAGCAAACACGCGAAACTTCACAGAATGGCAATGCAAGAAAATCTCCCAACCCGAAGACAAATGACAAATCGTCTAAATGTGTCTCTGGGAACCGTTAACCGTACTTGGCATCAACGACTGAGTCTTGAAAAGGAGTTCAAAGCCAATGGTCATCACCTCGCCAACGTCCACCGACGTGAACACAATTGTAACGTTTGGAAGCTGTACGAGCTGGCATCTGTCAATCCAAAGGTGGCGGAAGGTTCCTCTACATTGGATGAAGCATGGGTCTACCCTTTCGACTGCAGGAAACTAAGCGCGAAGCGTTTTACAAAATGGGTCCGAGCACGTCGGTAAAGGGCTTCGTGCGAAAAGGCTCTTCCGAAGAGTTCATGATGGTTGGCGGCTACTGTCACCAAGGCAAGCTGAAGATTCGCAGAGTGAATAACTGCAAAATCAAACTCCTAGTACTACCAACAAGAGACTCTGAGTCCGATCTACGAACAGGAGATACTAGAAAAGTACGGGAACATGATCAACATAGTCTGCATCAACTAGACAAAGTTATCACACACCTCAAGATCGTCCCTCGCATTCTACTAGGATATAAAGAAGGCTACTAGAACACAGATCATAGACCTGTGAAATTTCCGGAAACAAGTTCAAGTTATTCTTCTGAATTTGAACTGCTTAAAAAGTCTTTGGGCAAGAGGATTGTGACAACTGTGAGTGAACTCTGGAATGTTATTTAAAAAAAAGGAATTGAACGGGACTCCCCCCCTTCCCCCGTTACGGAACGGAACCTTGTGCTATGAGTGCTATGGAAACTAAGTTGCTGGGCCATCGTTCGAGACCAGAGGAGACAGATCGAGCACTGCTGTACCTGTCGCCATGGGTATTCATATTTTTTAAATACAATTTCTTCTCATGTAAGCATAACAGCCTCTGTACTTAGAGTTCATAGCATCGTACTTTCTTTTCACATGAAAATTCTTTAATTAGCGTAACTTCAATGAAGCATTATATTTATAACAACATATCTAGAAAAATGTGTCCGATTGATTCACAAAAAGAAAATAGTGAACATAGTCCAACACATCTATGAAGATGAAGTCATCCACGGCCATTTTCTGGGTATGAGCATACTTCTGGGGGCGCTGGTAACGTGTCGTCAACATTAACGGAGACTTCTTATAAGCTTACTAAAATTTCAGTTTTGCAACTTTTCTCGTTCTGATATAAATATTTATCACATTTACACACATTTAACTCTGACAACCAAACACAATACTAAAGACAAAATACGCACATGTGATTACGTAATCTATTGAGAAACGAATCCGCCCATCTATTAATAATCTATATTTAGAATAGGCCAATTTTAACTTGAGGATCTCATTTTTATTAACCTAACATTTCGTTTACACTGACAACTGATCACAATAAATTGTACATATATTTTGAGAAACTACGTAAATTTCGTTTTAATGACCCAAATTTCCGGTTTCTTCTGCAATCACATGCTCATACAGAAGAATGTTCTATTTCTGATTGTCTTTCTCTTCAACAACCACCCTCGCTTTTCCAAATATATCCATACTCATGTGTGCAGAAATAATCTTATAATCAGTACAAAAACATGCTTTCAGACTGTGTTGTAAATTTTCTCATGACTTCACTAATCACTCAACATCACCCCATATCTACTAACAAAAAGATGCACACATTCAGCTTGTGAAAAAAAAAAAAAAAACCTCCGGACGCTTGCGAAAGCTGACTGACAGACAACTTATTGACTATTAACGTACATATGTAGGTTCTTTAATACCAACTAACTTTATTTCGCTTGGTACTTGTAAAGTATAGGATAATTTTTCTACAAACATAACCAATCTAGATAAGCTCTTTAGCATTACAAGTACGAATCAGAAACGGCTATGATCGAGGAGATTTTTTTTTCGTTTCACGATTATGCACCGAGGTTTGTAAGAGAGACGATGATGATGAGACAGATGATAATAGTGGAATGGCGAAAGTGAGAGAAAACCCACGCACACGGTGTTTGAGCGGGCGCTTTTGAACTGGACCAACGTACTAAATCATAACACTGCGATTTCGGAGTTTGTAGTTAACTACTTCTCAATTAATAAACAAATTAATATAACGAAATCTTTTTTCTGACCATATTACGATTATCCATGTCGATCCCGGCGTCCCCCACAGGGGACATAAAATATGATAATATATTATTTCTTTACAACTTTAAAATCAGACTGGCAACATTGAAAACTGTTTACAGGGCATGATACATTTATGATCATTTTCTGTAAACAGTTTTCAATGTTGCCAGTCTGATTTTAAAGTTGTAAAGAAAGAATAATATTGTCATATTTTATATTACCGAGCGAAGTAGCTCAAATGGTAGAGCGTTGACTTCGCATTCGGGAGGTCGCGGGTTCGAATCCCGCTGAGGTTTTCCAGGGTTTCCCTCAGTCCTACCAGGCAAATGCCGGGATGGTACCTACTAAACAGGCCCTGGCCGATACCTTCCCAAATCCTTTCCATTGTTATTGTTGCTGTTGGATATCCAGTGTAAAATGGCCTCTGAGCTGTATCTGGTGATTGTTAAATAAATAAATAAATAAATGTCCCCTGTGGGGAACGCCGGGACCGACATGGTTATACCATGCATGCTAAAGCAGATGAATTACCTTGAAAGAATTTATGGAATGAGAATGTGGGACAAGACAATCCCGAGACAACTCACAATCATAAGTATTTATTTGTGTCTTCTATAGGCCTACTTATTATTATAATTTGTTGTTCTTTCTACGAAGAGGATTTGGACTTGTTACCAGACGGATTTCTTTACACACAAGTTTTATTTATTTATTATTATTATTATTATTATTATTAATAATAATAATAATAATAATAATAATAATAATAATAATAATAATAATAATAATAATAATAATAATAATAATAATAATAATAATAATAATAATATCATGGCGAAGAAAATTGCCCATCTTATGTTTCGGATCCTGCATCCCATTTCAATATCTTCTTCTGTAACACAAGGTTAAAATATAATTTACGTTTTTAGTTTAAAGAGTTTGAGTTGGCTCACCCTTTTTTTCTACAATCATGCATGTAAAAGATGAACCCTACAGTCGCTCCTTCGGGGATTATCGCGACCGGCTCAAGGAATTAGGAATCAGGGCCAGACTCACAATTCAAACGATTTTGGTTAGGTTCTACCAGGCTTATGTCACCGTTTGCATAGACTGGGAAAAGATTGTATTTGTCTCTGTTTATTTTCTAACGAATTATTGCTGCAAGTAATAAGAAAAATATAACCTTGGAGGAATGATCGGATTTTCGCTCCCTTGGATTCGCCACTGCACCTAAGTGAGGAAGATTCAGACAGCCAGGTACAATCCTGTTCAAAAAAAAAAAAAAAAAAAAAAAAAGCAGGCTACTCACCTCTTTATGAAAAGCTTTATATTTTTACCCACAAGCTTTGTATTTTTTTTTCTTAATTAAATCAAATAAATATTGATTTTTGTTTGAACAATTGAGATCATTATTTAGAGCCAAAGTGATTAGTTTCCTATATACAGTTGTCACAATATGGCTTTTAAAAGCAAGGTGGGTGGTCGACTTTTTTCTTTCTTTTTCTTTTCTTTTCTTTCTTTTTTTTAATAATACTGTACGATTCACGATTCGCATAGCGATCAGTGGTTCAGTGCAATGAAGATTCCATATTTGCTAGATGTGAGTTGTTTAGATTTTAGATCAAAAATCCATTTGTTTTGATAATGTTTCACATTTTCCTTCTTTTCTATGGTTACTTAAAAAAAATCTTGAAAACAAATACACTTCTACGTGCCCATTCGGATTGCTGATAATAATCTCTTAAGGTAAAAGTCTATTTCAAAACATAAAGTCCTTGTGTTACTTTTCTTACCATCTCCTTAAGGAATCTACCCTTCCATTGCGAAGATAGCTGAAGTATATTACCAAATTATCAACTAAGGCTCGCATTTCGTATTTTCGTATTTCATTCGTTAAGGAAACCGTCAGGTAGGTTTTGCATATACATCGTGGGATCGAGGATGCCATGTTTTGAAATGAACTTGAAATTGAAGCAGAAATGTGGGTATTACCAAAAAGTAATGAAAAACAACTGATGAAAACATTCGAAATGTTGATATGAAGAAAAGTTGAGAATATGATGAATGAAGAACCCAATGAGCAACTGTTAGCAAATGTTGAAAATAGAATAATGAGAGTAGAACTAGTTTAATAGAGGAAAAGACACTAGTTAGGGCGTTGTTTGAGTAGGTTTTTGGCAGAAGATAAAAAAAAAAAAAAAAGCAAAGCAAAGCATATTGAATCTTTGTTCTACGTTTTATGCCCTGCATGGTAAAGGAAATGAATGACTAATAATGCGGATAATTATTGATTTGGTAGGAGGAAACTTCAGATAGATTGTGTATCAACTCACATGACCTGAGATCAAAGCAAGGACTTTTCATCGTAGAGGTGGGTGCTCTACTGCTAAGTCATCATGTCCATAGTGGCGGAGAAAAAGAAGATAGCAATTGTTTGGTTGGATTGGAATTAATAGTCGCTTTTCACGATCAAAACTTTATGAAACGTGGACCTATAGTTTAAAATGAAATCCGAATTACCGTAATGCGATCAAATTTCAGGCTTTCTCACCGGGAATCGAATCCATTAACTTGTACACCATAGGCGTACGCTCTAATGGTGATTAAGGGCTAAGATGGCACTTGATTAATAATGTTAAGGAGAGAGATTCGTAGTCGAAAGAAAAGAGTTGACTGAGGACTGGGATACATGGAAGCTTCTTATTTGCTGCGGAATATCCTCTAGTAACACAGACATTAGGTCCCTGATGGGAAACGGTAGGTTAGCCAACTGCCAACGTTGGCCCTACATTATGATTAGTCGATTTGTCGACCATGTGCCAACCATCTCAATTACCAACGTAAGTAACCCTATGAAAGAAGTAAAATTGCAATTTGTACTGTGGATTCGAAAACACTGAAGAAATCAGGCACGTATGCAGGAATTTATTTCGGGAGGGGACCAAAACTTTAGAGGGAGTCCAACTTCAATACTAAAATGAATTATATTAAAATTTGTAAACTCATCTAAAATTAGGCTCAATTTACAAAAAAGTGGGGTTTGGGGATTCCAACCCCATAAGATCCTCCTTACTTATGTTCCTAGGTGAAATGACGGTAAATTGTGGGGTTGCCTACATACACTTTAAACAACGTATTTTTCAACTTTATTTTTAATAATTACCAGCCATGCTGACAATTAGCTTACGTAAAGCTCATCAGTGTACTACTAGGGTCTCCAAATCTGGTAAATATAAATGTTTTACAACCAGAGTTTTGTTTTTATGTTTTCCAAACAATTACTTTCCTTCTATGAAATATTTAAGGAAAAAAAAACTTCAAACAAAATAATAATAATAATAGCAAATACCACACAAACTACATGATGTAATGTCTCATGTTTGGTTATTGAGCTACAGTACGTGCAGTAGCAGCATACTGAGGAGTGTGATTTTTGACGTCAACAATCTGTGACTTGAGCTACCAGCCAGAGACAGACAAACTCAAAGCAGGACGTGACGTAACAGAAAGAAAAAAAAGGAACAGAGCTGAAACGTCATTTGCGTGGTCACCTTGGTTGTGCTGGCTGTTTGGCATAGCTTCATATCCAGACGAATATCACGTGCTAACTTGTTTTGCGAGGCGTGATTGGAGGTCGTTGGGTACACGGCGCAAACGCCTGTAATGTAATCTTCCAATCATATTATAGAAGATTGTTATAAGTAGAAACAGCGCAGAAAGAAGGGATTTGATTATTTTAAACAATACTCAATTAAAAAATTGTTGAATTGAAGGACCTTTGTTTCTCATACTTTCTTAAAAAGAACATATAGTGTATATTTGAAGAAATAGAGTACAACGAAATACTGTTTTTATTATACAGTCTTGTTCAGAAATCCTGGCCACTCATATCTCTTGTTCTTATCTATAAGTGCAATCAAATCAAATAAATGTGAATATTCTATGAGTGATGATTCCCCCGGAGTTACAAAATTCGAATAACTAGAATAGCGTTGTTAAAAATTCGGATAATTCAATTTCGAAGTTTGGATTCTTCGAATGTTCGTTATTCGAATAAGGAATGGTTTTCGTACCATTATTCAGATAACGAATTATTGTTCGAATGTTGAAAACGATCATTCGGACATTCGAATAACAGCAGAAAAAGTCTTCTAGTAATTTTATTGGCCCTGGGACTATATCTCCAATCGTGTTCAATGTGGATTACTAGTATTTTTGCAGTAGACCTTACCTACTACTTTTCAACCCCCCCGTATTTTGAAAGTCACCCCCGGAACAATCTAAAATCTTCACCGTTCTCAGTCAACAGTGGCGGATCTAGCCTGTAGCTGGTG